>NC_069003.1:29012624-29013609 GCF_001194135.2 Octopus bimaculoides
ATGTGTGTGTGTGCGTGTATATATATATATATATGTATATATATATATATATATATATTTATTTATTTATATATGTATATATGTCTACATATCTACGCACGAACACGTGCACCCACACGAAAACACACACTCTCATACGCACACACATACACACACATGCATAGATACAAAATTTTAAGTTTACGGGAAGAATCCTAAAATAATCAGAAGAATATTTACATAGAGTATGACTTCTATTTTTGGGACTGCACAGATTTATTGGACTGTTTGTGGAAGGTAGAAGCCGAATAATCGGAGTCAATTTCTACGTTTTCATGATATATGCATTAGATTAAAATGGTGAAACATTTTAAATTTGTAATGTTTTCAAAACTAAATTATTTTATCCAAATATCCAAAATGAGTCGAAGAGAAAAGATTTACAAGTTGAAAATGCCTCAATGAATATGTAATGTAATAAATTAAAATATTTTCCCTCTATTCTTCGTATTTTCTATTTTCCTCTCCTTTCCTGTGACAATTCGGGAAAAGATTTTATATTGTTATATGTTTGTAAACATTATTTTTTCCTGTACACGACGAAGAACATTATTTTCCTATGAATAAATACATGTATGTGTATCAGTTGATTTAATGTTTTCTTTTCGCCACATGCAACCATTCCAATAAAACATTCCGTTGCTGTTCGCTACAAGAAGTATGTTAACACAATGTCAATTATCCGAAGGAGATCATCTTAATTGTGCAGATTTAACAAAATATGTTTTGCGGAAATATAAAAGATTATCGAGAGGAAACTGCTTTCATTGTCACCATGGCAAATAATCCGTTGCTTAGTTTGTTACAGCAATGATAAAATCACACAAAGCGTCAAGTGCACATAGAGCGTGTCAACGGTAGTTGCATTTAGGATAATAAAGCGCACATACTGACACACGCATATATATGTATGCATGTATATATATATATATATATATATATATAT
>NC_069003.1:29013772-29016389 GCF_001194135.2 Octopus bimaculoides
TATGTGTGTGTGTGTGTGTGTATATGCGCTTAATGTAATTCATTGGAATTGCATAACATTCATATTTTGTGCACCATCGTAAAATTTTATAGTGTAAATTTAGATGAATAAAATAAATCTCTGCATTTTGTAAATTAAACAGAAATTTTGGCACAATGTCAGCAAATTGGTGGAAAGGGTAAGTCGAAGAAATCGACCGCTGTTCACAGTTGGTGTTCATGTCTTCTACCTCGAAAGAATGAATGGCAAAGAATACTCCGGCAAAATTTGAACTCAGAACTTAAAGATGGACGAAATGCCGCTAAGCATTTTTCCCAGCGTGTTAACGACCCTGCCATCTCGCCGCTTTACTTTTTTCTGATGTTCAACCAGCTGTCGTTAATTGGCGCGGCCTAAACGATAAAATAAACGGACCAGGTTAATGGGTTTTGTGAGATTATTATATTTATTTCGTTTTGTAATAACGGCTACTTGTTGGCGTTCAATATCTTACATGTTATAATAAGAGAGATAAAAATGTTTTCTAACTAGAGTAATATTTCCGCTTCTGTATTGTGAGATTTCATCTTATTTTATTAACATCTCACAATCTGATAGTGACATTTTAATAACGGCATACTTCATAAGACAGATGAGAAAGTCATTAGGTGTGGCCGATGTAGTAGGATAATGAACTGTAAATGAAAACCAAACTTTCACCATGGGTGGGGTGATGGGTGCGTGATTCATAAGAGAATTTCTGTGCGGATGAATAACGTTAACATTAACATGCCGGAAATTACAGACGCATATGATTTATCAGAAAAGACCTATTTCGTGAAATATACATTTTATATTTTGATCGATAATGTTATTCTAGAATTGAACTGTCCATTTTAATGCTGTTAGCGACTGCTTCGAAATTTTGATTTCTTATGTAAATATCAAGCTATGTTTGAAAGTGAACTTGGGAAAAAATCGAAAGGATTAGCGCATTAATTTCGTAATGACTTCAACGAAGAATATTTCGCAAGAGAAATGTAAGATTTACTGTCAGTACAACAGCCATATTTCATTTTCTTCACATTAACTAACACATTTAAACATAAATCGTGTCTGAGAGTTCACCAACAGTAAAATTATCAAGATTTTGTAGTGATGCACATTTCAATATCACGCAATGTCGCTTCTGAAATCATTTCATACATCGCTTAATGTCTGCAAATGTAGAGTATAACTCCTCCTTCCATTAACAGTTTAATGTCAATTTAGTCTATCATAGGATGCAAATTAGTGTTGCATTCTACAGAACCTGCCATCTATCGATTGGAAACAACACACATTCAGTCGAATATTTGAACATTTCCCAAAATTACTCTCATTATATTGTATTTATTTAATTATTTGTAATATATATCATAGAAAAATGACAAGTAACTTGAAAGAATGAAATGTTAGAATACATACTCTCATTATGATTTTGCATTTAACTGTTGTTGACGAGGCAGGGCTTTTAGAACTACAGATAAATTCCTCGCTGTATTTGTTCTAGTAGGCCTCTGGATTCTACGTTTCCATCCTTCCGAAGACAAATGTACCGTATATTTTTTGTTTTAGTAAATATAGCTCCAGTCTGGAGTGTGGACTTAGCTGAGTTGTTAGGACATAGAATAAGCTGTGTTGCGATATGTATTCTGACTCATGTGTTTGAGTTCATATAGCATTCTGGATAGACTTTATACAAAGTAGAATATCACCCATGACAGGATATCAGCTAGCAAACTAGATTTAGAGTGAATTGAAACTTGGGAAACAATTATAGAGTTTTTTTCAACAAACCAATCACCCGGTCACTAAATTTCAGGCAGCAAAATTGTCTCCTGAAATTGTTTAACAATTCACAACAAAATGGCACGAGTTATTGTTCGAATGTATTGGTTTTGTGACTTTCATAGCCTTATATAATGACAAAATACGATGGATTTTGTTAGCGCTTGAATCGGAATTATTTCATTAGGTTGACTGGGTCTTAGAATTTTGGTAAAGAGACAAAGAGTGGACCCACAAGGTAAGATGTCCTAGAATCATCTGGTGGTGATTGGTAGATTAAGAAATGAAGTCAGGAAGCAAGATAAAGCAAATATTGATAAGCTAAACGCAAGGGAGTTTTTGGAAATCATATCCCCTACCATCAATCGAAAACGCCATTATGACGATCATTGTTAAAAGTATGTCCTCGCTAGTAGATTATTTACTCTTGGCTACGGCCAAAAGAATCGAAACTGAGTTACACATACATAACTTCCGTATATCATCTTTGTTCAAATTGTGTTAGTGTAATATTCTCCATGGTCGAGAAAATAAGTACATGCTTTTGACTGAAATGGGAATAGTGGCTTTGCTATTAAATTTCTGATTCTATATAGTTAAAACGAATCAATATTTATTGTGTGTAATAACGAGAAGTTTGTTTTTAACTGAGTTGTTTATTTAGAACAGAAATATGTTCTTTAATGTATTTGCGTCAGTTAGAAATTTTGTAATATTCTACATTAGGTTTATGACGAAAATAAACAAAAATAGAAGAACGCTAGATATAAAGAAGAAAGATGGGAGGATGCATATATATATATATATA
>NC_069003.1:29016629-29017942 GCF_001194135.2 Octopus bimaculoides
TATATATATATATATATATATATATATATATGTGTGTGTGTGTTATGTATATGTATATTTGAAAACTTCATATGTAATTTCGCTTCACACAACTAAATATCTGTGCAAATGCCATACATTGCTTTTTATTTCTTTTCATCAATTAATGTCCAAATAAATATCGAATTGTTGAACAGAAATATACACAACATAAATATATATTTTATTGCAAATGGTTTATAGATACATGTCTCATTGTATTGTGTTATTATTTAGTATATGACTGGTTATATTCATTGGAATGTCTCCAAACTGGTAAAGTAGTCGGTTACATCAACTCATGTACCTTAAATATGTAACTGCACTTGAATACAGAAATACAAAGTTAACATGACCTAAAGGTAGGTATACAAAGAGATATACATGTAAATATATATACATTATATATGACGGGTTTCTTCCTTCAGTTTCCATCTAACAAATACACTCACAAGGCTTTTGTCGGTTCTGAGCTTTAGTAGAAGACACTTGCTCGTTGTGTCCAGTGCTGAGAACCCACCGGGAATGATACGGCCTGGAAATAAACTTCATTTGACACAGAGACGCCTGATTTATTTCTGGTTCAATCAGTGGACGGCAGACGTGCCGGGCCACCAACTTGAAGCCTTTAGTTGAACAATCGACTCAGTACGTATTTTTAAAACCGGCTACTTGCTCTAACGCGGCTCCCTTGTCAAGCGGTTAATTTACTGGGACGTAAATACAGGAACGCCAAATGTCAGGGTGTGGTAGGAAAGGAAAAATATAAAATACACACATATATGTACACACAATGCGCTTCTCACTTAATTCTGCAGTAGAATGAAAGAAAAAGAATTTATATTTAGCCACCTTTCTTCACTTAAAATTTCAAGGGAATCAATATACAATACCTTCACGCCTACAAACTAAGGTAACTAAAATAATAGCTTGGCGGGAGATCTTTGCAGTTGTTTTTTCCTTCTTTTATGGTTTCGCTGCCATAATTCACGAATACGTAGAACTTATTATGTGTGAATTGCTGTCATTGTTGATGTTCTGAAAAAAAAATAGCCCCAGTTATTTATTACAATAGACGCTGGCGAAATCTTTAAGACATAAAAAAAACTTTTCATTTTTTAAAACCCAATAAGATATTGAAGCAATTTCTATTAATCTTACCCGGAAATTTAATTCTCTTCCGATCGAATGTTTCAAATTATTTGGAATAAACAGTTAAATAAAATTATTATAAAACTCTAAATCTAACAGAATTAGCATATCTATTGAAACTATCACCATATTTGCCGACAAAC
>NC_069003.1:29021753-29026983 GCF_001194135.2 Octopus bimaculoides
TATATTCATACACACACTTGCATAAATATTAGATGCACATACATATATATGCAAATATCCATAGACGCATGCATATATGCATATATAGGAAAATGTATACATTTGTCAAATCAGTAGGTGATTTTCGTAGGCGATATACTAGAGGACGCTTGTCGTTCGAATACGAGTATATATTTTCTCTTTTGTTAAGCTTGGCAAAATCAAAAAATAGACGAAGAACAAAATGTTATGCTCTCTTTAGTGACGTTTATGTAAATCCCATTGAGGCGAACTTCGCTCTCTATCTACCTATTTTGTACAGAAAAACATATCACTAAAACATTGCAATCTACATTATCAATCCCTAACCCCTCAGTATAATTCTAAGCAACTAATGAACTAACTTTCGACTACCAGATGGAGTTATCCAATTATCTGGTTACATATTGTTCTTATCTGTACGTTTTCTATCTTGCCATAGTAATATATTCGAGTACATAATCATTTCTGAATAATCTGGTTTTGCATTCTAACAGTGATAGATTTATAATTGATATCTTCATTGTAATACTATTCACGTTGATCAGTCTCAATGCAAGATTAAGGATACAGTACCACCCTTTTTGTTGCTCTAATCACTCTTTCTAAAGAAATGTTGTGCAAATGAAGAGATTTGGAAATTCGTGTTTTAATATGCTCATTAAAACAAGCTCAAAATAACTATGTGGTCTGTGTTAGTAAAAAATATTGTTGAAATTCTTCAGCTTCGTTAAGTAGACGCATACTGAGAATTTTGTGCAAGATCTTGGTTAGGATATCTGTACTTGTACTAACAAAGAGATTTGCTTGAAATTTCCGTAATCCAGTTCCTAGAAGTATGCGTTTCCTTGTACTCCTTATCTTCATTGAGTCGTAGAGGCGCTCACGATATATACAGCGTTCATTGCGCCGCGAAAACTGGTAGTACTTTTTCCTCTCAGGATCTTAATGTCTTCTTCCAGAGAGAGCGGGGTGGGAGATAAAGATAGAGAGAGAAAGAGAGAATGAGAGAGAGAAGAAAAGAGAAGGAGAGAGAGAGAGAGAGAGAGAGAGAGAGAGAGAGAGAGAGAGAGAGAGAGGATGACAATGTATTGTTGTATCCCAAAACGAAATACAAATATCAGAGTGAATTGAACGCAAGGTGGAGCGATGAAAAGAATAATGCAGAAAATTCTTTGCTATGCATCAACAAATCTACTATTACCATACATTCCCTAGCTTTAGGTTCCACCACCACCCAGTTTGAATTCCCAACGTAGCGACGGGTGAAATACCGCTAAGCATCTCGTTCTACCAGTTCGTCGGGTTAAATGTTACATTATTAACGTATATTATACATTTCAAGTTAGCCGATATTTCTGAGTAGTTCACAAAGATTAGTTATTCTACGTTGTGTGCAAATCAGCTCAGTAAGAATTAATTATTTTACATGGTGAACATAAGCAGTTTGTGCAAATTAGATTAAGGAAATTAACAAAAACCTAGTTTTCTGTAAGCTACAAATCTCGACATTTACAGGTCATTAGCATTTTCTTTCCGATAAAGGTTAAACAAATTTGTAATCTATTGAGAGCCGTAAATATATTCATTTTTTCTCTCGGGAACTTAAAAATTAATCCAGTGGTGTAAAGACTTTGTTCACTCTTCACAACGTTGTCTCATTTTCCTTAGACATATCAACTCGTGTGTTACTTTTCAACCTTCTAGACAACACACACACACACACACACACACACACACACGCATATATATATATACATATATATATATATATATATATATATATATATATATATATATATTCAGAGAGAGAGAGAGAGAGAGAGAGAGAGCGAGAAACATACATACATGCATACGTGTTCGTAAGCTTTTATTTGTATACAAGTTTTTATACTTAATCTGGGGGTAATCACTCCAAATCGGAGTTGTAGACTTTCAGAATGTATTGTCGTTGCCCTTCCTTCCTTCCTTTACCTAACCACGAGCGTAATTCAACCGGCATACTGCCAATAACATAAACTTGCAAGTTTTACGTTTTTCACTTTTAGTAATCCGTGACTCATAAATATATTACATGAAACGTTTATAAAAAAAAAAAATATTGCGTGTTACAATCCCCTTGTCACTTCTATAAATCACTCTGAACATATTCATGAATATTCATATTCATACATATTTATAGTCATGTGCGATTGTAAAAGTATGTGAAGATGTTCGTCCGACTACTACAGAGAAATGAACGAATCATTGATTTTATTCGTGAAGTAGAGCGCAGCTAGTGTAATAATATAATTGTCCGTAATAAATATATTTAATAACTCTTTTGATGGAATAAACGCATTTGGCATTGCTTTCAGAAATATTAAGTTGAAATTGCCGGTCAATAAATAAAGGTTGCAATGTGTGTCTTTTAACTTAGATAATACCTTTCACATGTAGATTTCATATTAAATGTTACTGAAAACGTTTGTTTTCTGCATTTCAGTTGAACCAATTTCGTATGTCTCTTTGTTAATGCTGGGAACGTAAGAGAAATTTTCAAAATTTAGCAGCGGAAATATAAACTAAGGTCTTGTTAGCAATATCGAAAACAAAATGACTTCGTGTGAATATATTTTCAGCATGTAGAGGAGAAGGTTTCAGGCTATTTTCTTTTTTTGAAATTATAATGATTACTAGACCGACGTTGGTTACGATGACAAGGGTTCCAGTTAATCCGATCAACGGGACTTCCTGCTCATGGAATTAACAGGCAAGTGGCTGAGCACTTCGCAGACACGCGTACCTTTATCGTAGATCTCAGGAAGATTCAGCGTGACACAGAATGTGACAAGGCTGGCTCCTTTGTGCCAGCTGAATAGCTGAAGTGACGTGAAATAATGTATTTTTCTCAAGGACACAACGCACGGCCGGGAATCGAACTAACGATCGTGAGCCGATTACCCTAGTCACTAATTCACGCGCCTTCACGCGCCTGCACAAAGGAAATCAAAGAGAGAAACATAAAAATGAAGATGTTCTACCTATTTGAAGAATATGGAAATATTTACAAAACATTTAATTTTTTGCTTCAATTTAATATCAGGGATGTTTGGTTACTATATCTAGCAAGTCAGCCAACGGTTTCGAGGCACTCCGTTGGATTCACAATCTTTGTTAATTTGTACTCTCTTTTTGAATTTTTAACTAAGATGAAATTATATAAATTTGTATGATTTCGTATGCAAATAACAGAATAACATATTACACATTCACTTTCTTATTCCTTTCTTATTTCTTTAAATAATGATAACCGTTGTGTTTTATTTATTTAAAATGCATTTTCCTCTATTTACTTTGCTCAAATCACTAAGCATCCATATATATGGATAGTCGTATGCGACAGTAACTGTATTGATATTTTGACTTTATTCATCTTTGATAAAAATTTGAAATATTTCTCAGATAGAACTGCATTTTATTAACTCACAAGCAATGTCAATAATTTCCTATAAATTCCTTCTCTTTCCAACATTGAATTATTATAGTATGTATATATACTTTTACTTAATTTGTATATAGATATTCATGAGAATTTCTCTGTAATATCAAGTAATATTTGTTGGCTGTCAATGCATCTTGTAGCACTTAAGTAAATGTTGCTACACTATCAACAGAAAAATGTGTGAATTATGAGAAGATAATTGATACCACAGCCTATATTGCTAGTTGCATTGATATCTACTTTATAAATGCTATTGTAGACTCTGAAGGAGATGTATTCTGAAACGAGAAATAAATACATGTAAGTGCTATCACATCAAAGCTTGCTTTCTTTACTTTAGTAATTTAGATTTCTTAATGCATGTTAGGAAATGTATGAGGGGAAAATAACAAAGTAGAGAAATATTTGCCAAACAGTATATTTTAGAAAATGTATTTTGTGAAAACAAGCTTATTGAATGTGCCAAATATGAATTATTTTCATGCCAAAATATAAATGTCCAAAACTAAAACTCATTTCCTGATGATATATTTGGCCTTAAAGCAGATATTTCTTTTCAGGAATCGTTTCTCTTAATACTTAGATAATAAACAAAATTTAATCCGGGTAGAAGATAATAATTAATCATTTTATCGCATCTACTTTGATTGAACCATAAGCATCGGGTTTAGAGATTTACTGTTTAATTCATTCGCTGGAAGAAACAGAAAGCATGTCTTGGAATCCTATAAATCATTTACACGAACACTGTAATTGTAACATTCTCTTGCAAAGTGTTTAAATTAATTGCGACCGCTTCAGAATGTTTTCATCGCACTTCAGAATAACTTTCATCGATCAGTTATGGAGGTAACTTGATATTTTTTGTGCGATACTTCTGTTTGAGATTCGGCTGACAATTGACATCCGGATATCTTGTTCATGTGGATAAATGAGACATTCACGATTTAGCGAGAGTGCTAGAATTTAAGTTATCACAGTTCCTGACTTTATAATAATATTGTTCTATAAGCTTGTAATAAGATTAACTGCTTGGAATAACAAAGATTCCACATGTCTATTATTGAAAAGGTAATGAGAGAATCAATGAAATCAGTAACTATGAATTTGAGCCTATTTCAAGCTAATCGAGTTCACGATGGACCTAACTGAGAAACGGGTGATACAACCATCACGTGTGATATATCCATGAATCCTGATAATAGTCATTGCTGACAACGTTTGGAGAGATCCAATCATTTCCAGAATATTCCAGAAAATATATATAGGTGTACGTTTCAATGGATGCATGCCTCTCCTCTCTCTCTCTCTATCTATCTATCTCTTAATCATCTATTTAAATCTTTATCTGTCTGCCTGTCTGACTGTCTGTTTTTCTCTCTCCCCATCTATCTATCTATCTTTCTGTATGCCTGTCGATCTAGTGATCTATCTATTTATCTGTCTATGTATCTACCCATCGTTATATGTGTGTATATATATTTTATATCACCCGAAATTGCAAAGATAACCTGGAACTCGATTCAGGAAAGAAAACTCCGATGACCTGTCGTTGTTTTTTTTTGTTTTTTGTTTCGTCTATCGAGATGTTTTGTTGTCCCTTTTTTGTATTACCTAACTGTCTGGATGTTTTGCGTCTTTCTTCCATTTTTTTAAATGTTTATATATAAAAACATATAGCGGCGTACGTACACTTTGGTCTCATATATATATATACATATATATATA
>NC_069003.1:29027624-29031467 GCF_001194135.2 Octopus bimaculoides
AAATATGAGTGTGTGTGTGTGTGTGTGTGTGTGTGTGTGTGTGTATGTGTGTGTGTGTGTGTGTGTGTCCCGGTGTGGATGGGTGTGCTTGGGTTTTTGTGTGCGTTTGTGTATATGCTTTCGTGTTTCTGTGTGCCTTTGTGTACGCGCGTTTGTTGTACTTGTGTATGTGCATACATCTTTGATCACAAAAGAGATCTTTTAGATGCAACGCCGCGTGAAATTTAATAACTCCATTACAATATAAGTCAGAGAGCGTCTTTGAGATTTTATCAACTAAAATATACTTTAAGTGTCTTCAATCGCGTCTAAACGGTGTGGGAAGTGAAGGTGGTAACTTCGATTTTCTATGTAATGCTTACAATACGATTTACAGATTTGAATAATTGATTCAAAGCGGATAAATAGGATGCGAGAAATTTATACAATGTATTAGTCTTGTATCTGGTAGAGTTTTTGTATGTATTATTTCTTCATTTGATAATAAAATATATTTCAGATGTAAAATGTATGCTTCACTGAGAACAGAACAACAGAGGCGCAATATATTTCTTGGACAGTAAAGTTCATAGTACAATAAATGAATAATGTTAGTCCGCTAGAGTTAGTAAGTGCAAGAAATTTCTACCGAAGCAAACCAGTCTCTCGATCTCTAAAACTGGCAACCCAATATTGCGTCGATCAAACTTTACCAGATAATGAAGCACATTTCTAGTTGATAAGTATAAAGCATTATTTCATTACATTTCGTCACAAATTAACATTTTGAATGGTCACAAAATTATTAGAACAACAATTCCACGTTACATTATTTTTCATTATGTGTAACATAGAAATATCAGTCGTGCGTGTGTGATTAGAAGATTGCTTCCCAACCACATGGTTTCGACTTCAGTTCCACTGCGTAGCAGTGTCTTCTATTATAGCCTTAGGCTGACAGAAGCCTTGTGAGTGGATCTGATGGACGGAAACTGAAAGTAGTCCGTCGTATATATACATATATATATATATATGTATGTGTGTTTGTGTGTGTGTGTATGTATGTATATATCTGTTTGTGTGTCTTTGTATCTGTGTTTGTCTCCCCACTCACCGCTTGACAATCGATGCTGGTTTGTTTACGTCCCCTTAACCTAGCGATTTGGCAAAAAAAAGACCGATATAATACTACCAGGCCTAAAATATAAGACCTGGGGTCAAATGTTCGACTAAAACTCTTCAAGATGGTGCTCCAAAATAGCTAACGTTTCTGCCAACCCTTAGGGCTAAATTGTGCTCAAATTTATCTAAAGGTCCAGCATTCTAACATTGTTATCAGACGTTGTGTTTCAACTGCTTTTGGCGCTGCAAATTTGGCGTCGCTTGTCTGACACTGGATTGTTTGACATCAACCACTTTAAAGATTCTCTCATCTTCCGTTTCTCTCTACCTCTATCTCTCTTTCACTTTCTATTTACGTGAGCGGAAATATTCCACTTATATGTATGATAATAGGGAAAGTGTTTCTTAAGTCTCTTTCGGTATATGTGTACCTCCGCTCACGCATGTGTGCATGTCTATGTGTGTGTGCATGAGTATATGTGTGCATATGTGTGTGTCCGTTTGTGAGTTTCTGTATGTGTGCGTGTGTATGTGTGTCTGCGTGCGTGTGTATGTGTGTCTGCGTGCGTGTCTCTGTCTCTGTGAGTGTGTGAGTAAGCGTCTGTATTTGTATGTATGAAATATGTCTCCACTTTCACAAAGTAGTATTAAATAGGCTGGAATTACATTCAACCGCACTAGATCAACGTCTAAATAGCAACGATTCTCCGAAACATTCAGTTCTTTGTATGACCCTAATTACGCCAGCTAATTACGTTAGATTATGTCACGAAAATAAAATTAAAAATTCTGATGAATGAACAATTTGTTCCATTAATCGCACAATACTCATCATCTACCCCATTTTGCTGGTTGCATTAATTTGTCGTCTAAATGTAGCATTAGTCTCTATCCCTTTTATTTCTACAGCTTGCTTTAAAATAAACACTGTGTTGGTATACATATTTTTTTTATCTCTGTTTACTCAACTGCGTTGTGCTGTGCAATGTATATATCACATCTATTTGAAAGGATATCTTTTAAGACGTACAACTAATACAATGCGACTAACAAATTTAAGTGATATTTCTGAGTAGTACATTAGTAATGTAACTTATAAAATCTTGCGAGACAACTGGATGCGCACAATTGTATCTATATCGTGTGTAATTAGTGAGAGGGCATGCTTCAGTGATTTGAGAGTCGGTCTCACAATCATAAAGCAGTGAATTCGATTCCCCGACCGACCTGTGTGATGTGTTCTTGAGCAAGACAAAAATGAGTTGCGACTTCATACAAGGGAAGGACTTTTGCCCCTCCCTTGAATAACATCGGTGACATGGTGAGCGTAGGCTGGTATGCATGGGGACTGCTGGTCTTCCATAGGCAAAATTGCTGGGACTTGTACCTTGGAGGGGAACTTTCTAGGTGCAATGCCATTCAAGCCCGAAAGGTATTTTTAACCTTTAATTCGTCATAGCTACACCATGATCAAAAATGTCTCATTTTTGCTCATAATTCTGTAGAATCAGGGGCTGACATATTTAGTTTCCCAATGTACTTAATTATATAGGCGTAAAGCAGAAAACTAACGGAGAAAGTTTAGTCGATGTAGTGTACCAGACACTGGATTAATCATTTAGCTTAAGTACATTGACATTATGAAAGACGGGATTTAAACAAAGGGCAGGAAGCATTTTATTGTATTCTAATACGTATCTATCTACACACGACACGTATATATCTGCATGTATGTAGGTGCGACAAAGCTGTAACATATTTGATCATCGGTTTGCTTCATCAGTACTGTCTTAGTGTGAACCAGCAATAACAGCCACCATTCCTGCTGTAGTAACAACTAAAAATTTCAACAACAAAGCTTATGAAAACTTCTGTTTTTCATCAGTTGCATTACTATATCATCTATTTATTAGAGAGTAACATATATCTCCAAAGGTTACTGAGTAACTTACTGAAATTCACATCAACATATACATGTATGAACGTGTGTGAGGATGTGTGCATACATTTATGTATACTGTGTAAGCAGTGTACGCAACGAAGCAAATTTGTAGCTGGGTTAGTTTGTACGTCCTCTCTCCAACTCCGACCCATATGCAGAATCAGTGCATCACTTTTCTCTCAGGTGAATTATTTTTGAACTGTACTCAAGGTAGGTGTCCGTACCAACAGTCTCCTGCTGGCATAACTCTTATGTATGTGACAGCTGTAAAAAAATAGCCAACCACGATAATAGAAGTTCGGCGCATTTATAAGTTAGGTTGAAAGAAACCGGCCCGAGGTACCAGAGAGCAAGATGAAAACCAGTGACTCGTAATTGCGAAGTGAATTTCTTAACCTTTCGGCCACGCTTCTACTTAAGGACAAGCTACGAAGAAACGGTCTGATTAAAAGATGCAACATATTACGTACATCATCTTGAAGTGTAAATACACAGTGCAGGTCAGTCTCTCTTAAGCATATCTAAGTTGATAGGAGGAAATGGTGGTAGATATATCCCCGATGTACAATGTAGTGGGTTGCTGGCACCTATTTAACAGCTGGCCTTTTCTTGATGTAGGAAAATGAAATACAAGAAATCAGACAACCGTTATGGAATAGAACGTGTAGTTCTGCTTCACTGCAGATTACATTGATCAAACAACTTAGGTGTACATACACACACACGCACACAGAGATACATATAGGCACATATACATATACATACATACATATATATATATATATATATATATATATATA
>NC_069003.1:29031845-29032604 GCF_001194135.2 Octopus bimaculoides
ATAAACTTATACAAACACAATCACATTTGTGTACGCATATACATAGATGTGTATATATATATATATATATATATATATATATATATATTTATATACGTATATACATATATATATATACATCTATATGTGTATATATATATATATATACATATATATATGTATGTATATATACATATTCATAAGTATAAACGAGTGTGTACCTGTGTGCAAGACCAAGTGCCTGTGTGCGAGTATGTACCAGTAAATGTGAGTGTATGAATGTATAGTGTGCAGCTGCAGTACGAGCCGCTCCCACGAGTTATTTCAGTACAGAAACTAGTATAAACAACTCATCTCCTAGATTAGGATACTGGAAGCTGTTAAGTCTATCAGAAAAGACTTACAATAAATGAGATATATTCTACGAAGGAATATGGTTTGATCTAGCAGTAGATCTATAATTAGTAATAAAACATATTCTCATTGTCAATAATCGATGTCAGCTCGAAATAAAACACTTCTTCGCATTTGAATCAACATCATTTATTTCCTCAGCTAGCCATTGAAATCTTCCACGCAGATAACAGATAAACATCAACATCCAATAAATGGAACTCTTATTTATTTTAGCATTAGCATCACTATAACGATATTTTCACGACAAAAGCAACGCAAATAAGGAATATATTACAGAACTTTAAGAAGAAATAGTATGCGAGTGCTATGTTTGTATATATATAAATAAATATATATATATATATATATATATATATATATATA
>NC_069003.1:29032700-29035373 GCF_001194135.2 Octopus bimaculoides
ATATATATATATATATATATATATATATATATATATACACATACGAGTGAGTAGACAAACGAAAGAACTGCATTATATAGATTTATTGGGCGTTACATGTATAAATCAAAACCGTCTAATTCAGTCTCTTTCGTATTTTGGGTTTCAAGTGTGTGGCTAGTCAGTGGCCATTGGCGTATGGATGAATGTTCGTTTGAAGGCAATCGAAGTTTACTACTGGACATGAACCTGCGATTGGTCGACAAATGTAACGCGCTATGGCGGTTTGATGCTGCTATTTCAGCGACAACAATTAGT
The DNA here is from genome assembly GCF_001194135.2 of Octopus bimaculoides. Taxonomy (NCBI): domain Eukaryota; kingdom Metazoa; phylum Mollusca; class Cephalopoda; order Octopoda; family Octopodidae; genus Octopus; species Octopus bimaculoides. The sequence goes on from NC_069003.1 coordinate 29,032,998, forward strand.
TGGCAAATTCAACATGGTGAATAGGAAATCGACCGCATGGTAAACAGGAAATCGACTGCGTGGTGGACAGGAAATAGGTCGTGAAGTTTTCTGGGGGAAGAGAAAGGGGTGGTAAATGTGGAAGTATAAATGTATATATGTACATGTATATATGTACATGTATATACCCATATATCTGAGTGCATGTATCCGTATTTATATGAGGATATGTGTGCATAGATGTACATTCAGACATCGGCGCTCATGCAAGCTCACACATATTCACACACACACACACACACACACACGGAGGGCCACACGCAGACTCGCGTGCACACGTATGCACACGCGCACGCACACGTATGCACACAAGAGTGCACACGTATGTACACACGCGCGCACACACACAGAGGCACACGCACACACGTGCACACCTTTATCTACATGTACGTACCAGCACATGCACGCGCGTATGCACACGTGTGCACGTGAATATACATGCACACGCACGGGTGCATGTGTATATGGACGCGCACACATCTATGCACATGCGTACGGTGAACACATGCTTATGTGCGCTCATGCACATGCTCACGCATCGTATCAGCAATAATCATTGACATCGCTCCCCACAAGTCCAATTCGCCCTAGTCACTTTTCAGTCTTTCTGCAACGGTCTCAGCCTTGCTAACACACAGCCTCAGAGCAGCAAGCTTGATGTCACTTGTTTCATTCCTAATGACAACAGCTTCGTATTAATTTCCATCAGTCGGTTTACCATCGAAATGCAGGCTCCATTTCTGATTGAGTAGCGTATCGATCAAGTGTTTCTTCATTTCACCAGCTTCCTTGAAGAGTGCCTTGTAAATGCCTTGCTGAGTAGGAACTGCGATATCAATCCCTTCCTCTGACAACTGTTTGCAAATTGTCGCTGGTTTGTTGGTAGAGACGTTTGTTCCTGTTACAAGTCTCGTACGAATTGCAGATTTGTTGTGCCTTCTTGTGGAGGAATAAGTGTCCTCACTATCACTATCATTGTTATCAAATCTCTCATCTTCACCATACTTTTACTCTTCAATTTCCTCTTCAGAGTCACTGTCAGTAACCAGGGCTGTTGGGTTTGATAAAGAATGGAAGGCTTCAGTATCCGAGCATCTTCTTCTCTTGGAAGGATGGATAGTGTGCTTCTCTTGGAAGGATGGATAGCCCACTTTTCCCTTGCTTTAGAGTTGTATGGATTACAGCTTTTTGTCATCACCATTGCCCCATTCACCGCGAGATTTAGTGATATCAAACAGTTCTACTAATGGCTGATTTTTGCTTTTCTTGGGGCATTTGTCATATGAATGAAGAACATATTCGAGCTTGGACCGTATTGCTTGGTCGAAAATGATCGTAAAATTCAGATTATCTCCGCGATTCTCTCCTTTCTGCCTTGAATTGATTTCCCAAGTAAATTGCACCGACAAACAATCTGCTCTTTAAGTGGCATTCGGCTTCTGCTGGGTAATGAGGCTTCTCCTACAGATACATGACCTCTGTGAGTACGACTGGAACTGCAAGAAATTTCTCCTCCATTTCTCCTTGTGCTTCTTAAACACTTTGAAGATTTCCTTGAATGACATACCACTAGCAGTCATTCACAACTCATTCCCGCCTTCGTTCTCGTTCTAGGGATAAGAGTTTTAACTCTTTCAGGTATGTATGTATGTATATATATATATATAGGTGAGAAAGTTGGTATGTGAAAGCACGTGGTTGGATGTATAAAAGATATTAAGAGTGAAAAAACTACAGAAGGCTTGTGTTACATGGTTAAAGTATATATTTAAATTATGTCAGAAAAATGTTAGAAAAATGTTATAAAATCTTTTTGGTATATAAACATTGTATTTTGAGAAATAACCGGTTTCGTGTTGTCTTTTCAAATTTCTCTACTTCATTGTGTCGTGTTCGCTCCAGTCTGTGTGGATGTATGTATGTATGCATACATACGTTACATTGCTTTTGGAATTATATATAGAAATATGTTACTTACGCACTAATTTTATATATTCTCATTATATATATTCATATTTATAATCAGCAGCTTTACTTAGCCCCGGCACAGATGCGTATTCGCAGACATGTTCGTCCCTGGAGAATATCTGAAATGGTAGGTCACTACAGAGCTCTATATCAATTAATATAGTATGAGAAATGAATAGAAATTTCGTAATAACTTTTATGATCTTACAGCTATTTCGCCATTAGTGACTTGTGTAGCAAGAGTTCAATGCTCTTCGTCAAAGTCATTGAATTTGAGCTAATGTACCTGTTTGCGTAATGTCTGTCCCGATGTCATTCATGAATAGAATGTGTGTGTGTGCAATATATATATATATATATATATATATA
>NC_069003.1:29035486-29037900 GCF_001194135.2 Octopus bimaculoides
GTGTGTGTGTGTGTGTGTGTGTGTGTGTGTGTGTGTGTGTGTGTGTGTGCTTACGTTTATACATGCACACACATTTGTATTTAGAAGAATACAAATCCTGGACATAAAATTAGAGATGCTGTTAGGTCCTTTATATACGATGTTACATAAAAGTGATAATATTTGACAAAAACATACATTTCTTCGTAGAATTTCACAGTTCTGTCAGTATGAACGTATCATGAACGTTTTAACGTTTATGTTTGTATTCATAGCAATTTCTCCGTATATTATATATATTATTGCATCCTAATATGAGCGTGTTTGCACAATAAACATTGTATCAATTAGGCGGTGAAGTTCTGAAACCATTGTAAAAGTTGAGAGGCAATGTATTTCTACAATAATTATATTTATGTAGAAGTTTATATATATATACATATATATTTATATAAATAAGGAGAAGATCGATATTTAAATATCGATTTTATTAGGTGGCCGGCATGGGACTAAAAACCATCAAAGGTAATAATTATTTAAAATTATAATTTAGTGTATCTATGAGATACCACCACGCTGCTGGAAATAGCAGTCAAAACTTGACTCTAAAGTCAATTTTTTACTGCTATTTCCAGCGTGGTGATATCTCGTAGATACCCTAAATTATAATCATATATATATATATATATATATATATATATATATATATATATATATAGGGAACCTCATCGAATGGACTGTATTCTTTTAATCTTTTATTCCTTTACTTCTTTCGCTCGTTTGACAGCAGCCAATCTGTGGTACCACTTGATAGGTTATAATCGAAAAATCGGCCCCGGGACTTATATTATAAGGCTAGTACTTATCTTATCGGACTCTGTTGCCGAACAGCTAGTAATCCAAAGACAGTTTAGTCACACGATGCTATATTCATTCTGGTTAACAATCACGCAAAGGGTACAGATGTCTGTGGAATACTCTACCACTAAAACGTCGATGCAATGTGTTTGGTAGTTCTGTTGAATAAACAACTAAAAATTTATAGTCAAGCTGAGATTTATTTACAAAATAGATTTATGTGACTTCCATGACAACGATCTGCAGGTTATTTTTTAAACCAAATACATTAGGTCGTACAGAGCATGATTAAGCGAAATGGCCATTTGCGGCACTATTCTTTAAGACCCAGATAAATTGTATCTTTAAATGAATTATTTTACGCATACATATACACATCTATAATGATATTGGTGACTTGAAGTAAAATTAACAATTTTTTCAAACAGATGGAGTAACTCAGCTAAGTCTTCTATATTGATTCATCGTGTTTAACTATTCTGTCGTCTACTACGACTTTCAAAAGATTTACATTAATTTTCGATTTATTTCTACAGCAAAATTGTTAATTTTCTAACATTGATCTTGAGATTTAAATATTTATTTAACCGTTCTAGCCGTCTCAGCAATATTATCTCTATATCTTTTATTATTTTCTTAGTGTCAAAGTATTCTTCTTCTTTATACAATGATTAAGGTCATTTAATACATTGAGCTGTAATATGTTTTATCAGTATACGCAAATGAATTAATTTACGAGGTGTTAAACTTCTGCAAGCTATTTCGTATTCAATAAATGCACCAGGAAAATAACCAACACTATGTCAAACTGTTCTAGCTTAATAGATATTGATCAGAAGTTAATAGTTAGCATTCAATAAATGACACAGTATTGTCTTCTTAATGTTAATATTTCTAACCTCCAAAGTATAGATATCAAGTTTATTTTAAAACTTAACGCTCTATCATGTGCCAGCAACAGATATGAAGACATGGTGTTATAAATTTACTGCACATCTCGTTAGTGGCTTTGTTACTTTTAGTTGTTTTCAGACCGATTAGCTCAACCGAGGTATTAAAACGCCAAACGAAATATTTCGTATTCACTGACAGTGAATCTAAAGAGACCAGAATCAATAACAGATTTTCATTATATCAATAACATCTTTGTTTTACAGAGTTACCATTGCCAAGAAATTTTAATTTTTACTTTAGCAAAATCAAATACAGACACACACACACACACACACACACACACATACACATACCCAAACACCCATACCCCCCCACACACACACGCACACACATATATGCTCGGCCAAACTGCTGGATCAACCCGTACCAAATTTGGCATGAAGGTTCTTGCGGGGGTGGGGCAAATTATGGCCCTTCCCATATAGGGTGTGTAGCCCCCCCACTCCATACGACCCTTCCGATTTTCTTTTTCTGCGGATTTTTATGTTTTCGATGACGGAGATTTCCAATATGCAAAAAAAAAACGTTTTCAAAATTCTAAATCGCCCCCCCTCCCACCAAATTTAAATTTTAAACTCTCTCTGTCTCTGTCTCTGTTTGTCTGTCTCTCTCTCTCTCTCTCT
>NC_069003.1:29038020-29041088 GCF_001194135.2 Octopus bimaculoides
ATATATATATATATATATATATATATATATATATATATATACAGAGAGAGAGAGAGAGAGAGAGAGTAAATACATATATATATGCATATAAAATACAAATATATAGAACGGCCAATCGAAGAAAAGACATATACAATCGACTAAAAATAATTAATCAAAATGGATTTCTAAACGGGTAGGTGACTAAAAAACGTTTTCAAAAATATATTAAAAACTATATCCATCGACTAAAAAAGAGTTTTTACTCCCCTCAAATAAATATATGTCAAAATAGTTCGTTTTATAAAAAGACATGTTAGGTTGAAGTCCAAGGATCATAAGAGAATTCCACGAAATCAAGTCAGAACACATCTATGCCCATCTCGGGAGTAGTTCACCGCTGCGGTCCGATTACGAGTTAAAATGCATCTCGGCAATGACCCTCATCCGGACGAACAGGAACCTCAACAATTAGTCTAATTTTTTATTACCCATAAAGAGGCTATAGATGAAGCTTGAAGATACTAAAAGACACCACAACATAAAGACAGTACAAAAGGACTCGGGGAACTAAAATAATAAAATGGGAGATGGAGTAAGGAGAAGAATAAAAGAAAACGAATGATATTATGGAAGAACGACAAAATGAGGCGCAATGACCACCCGACCCCCGTAGTCGAGTGGTTATATTAATGCATGATTTTTACAGTCTTTTCTCTTTTACTAAAATTAAAGATCACATTAATACATGATTGTACAGGAAATTTATTTAATGTTTTAGGCACAAAGGACCTAAGTATGGCAAGAGACTCACTTATACATAACTTACACTTGTTAACATTAACCCTGCAATAAGGGGCCCTCGAGATAACAGACCATTCAAGAGAATAAGTTTTCTTATTCCTCTTTAATCTATGTATATAAGAGGTAAGTGTAATGGAGTTACAATATTTTTCGTTCGAAAACCCATTTTATGTGGGCCCTATACCTTGCCTTAAAATTGACAAAGCTATCCAATTACGCTCCTCTAACAATGCATTTATAAATAACATTTGTAGTCAGAAAGTATCCGTAATGGAATATAACCGAGGGTTTCTACTATTACGGGATTCATCAGAACTAGCCAAATCCCTATTACTAATAATAACATTACTTATCTGGCTTCCTGCATTCTTTCCCTCAGATATCTCATTAAAGGCTTATCAAAGCTTAGCGGCTCATTACCAGAGTTTCTAACAGAGAAATACTTCCAGTGCATTTTCCCATTTAATTTGCTTCTATTAATAGATCCAATAATGGAGGCCAAATTCGGCATTACTGAGAAAGAAAATTTAATGGAGGATTTATTGCAGATGTGTAGTATTTATGATTCTTTGCGAAATTCTCCTTCAAAATATTAATAAACAACTTGTGCAAATTTCTTACTCTAAGAGAAAAGTGGCGGTGAGTGGGGATAAAATGAGATGTGTATGTCCAGATTGAAAGAGATGCTGGGTTTTTTTTCTAATACCAATAACTGGTAACTGTGTACAATGTGGCCTGCGTACGTTGTTGGTACATAAGTATGGGATGTTCATTATGTAAGAATGCGTAAAGTGAGTTGTGCACGTTACGTTTATTGTCGGCTCTAATTTTCTATTGTATAACGTTTGTTCCGTACATTTCTGATACATTTAGTATGATTTTTACAGAGATTTTTCGGACTGTGTCATGAGGTGTGAGCACAGCTAGACATTTCGTACTTACGTCTGTCTTTTCTATGTGATCCAATTATTATTTCTACCATAACTAGCGTTCCATTTATTAGTAGTACTGTTTCATAACCCTCATAACATTTCATGTTACATGTACGTTAATAGTTTCTTGATCATCCCCCGAGCGATAATAGGATCCACGTGTGGATACTCCTGTTTCAGTGTATATGGGTAGTCATGCTCCGGTTCATTGTATCTTGATGGTAGATTTAGAATTTATTTCAAACGTACCTACAACACTTCATTTCAATGTTAAAGTGGACGTGAATGTTGTACCCTGAAAGATGCAATAGCTAAAGTGGCAGAGCACATCCTTAAGCGTAACATATCTGCAACTGCAGCAAACATGCATATGCATAACAGCTGCACTCGTCTGGGTGCTCATGTCACACACCCAAAGCTACATTACAGATCAAAATGTCTGTTGATTCATAACTCACTGAACATAGCTGCTGAATTAATATATGTATTCTCACACAATTTTCAAGATTTGGGTAAAGAGAAAATGTGAATGCATACTTTAAATTTGATATAATATCAAAACTATAATCTTTTTACATTTTCACTTATATTTTATTTCCTTATGCTAGCGTCGAACTGATCTTGTGTAGCTAAAATCACACCTGTTTCTAATATTGAATAATTGTTAGTTTTCATTGTGGCTTAATTATTTTTTTCGATCCAGACTTACATGGCAACAGAAATGACATGATTCTGCTCTGTTTTTTTTCTACTTTAATACATTTGGAACTTTCTAATTTCATTTTGTGTTTCGCGATTTTTAATGCTTTTTATCTCCTGCATCTTAGGTTATTTTTCAATATAGTTAGCTTTTAGTTTGTACTATATCGTTCAAGTACAGGTACTTTCTTGCTTTTTCTCTTAGAAACTCTCTTTGCTTGGTTGTAGCAATTTTCATTAATGTATACTTTGTTTATGCCACCTATATCAGCTTTGGGAATTCATCATTGAAACGCTATTGGTAGTTTTCTAGCTTTCCTGTCCAACTAATTCAATTTATTTAAAATCCAATTTATTATTTTGAAACTGGGGTTTATTTCTACGATGGTTAATATTTTACACATTTCATCTTATTCCAAAAATTGAGTTCGAAATATAATAGTACTTTCCCATCTCATTTGTTCTTTTCTTTTCTAATTTTTTTACTTTGTTCTCTATTCTATTCTGTTAGTTCCATCTGGACCTAAGTAATAATATACACACACACACACACACGCACGCACACACACACACACACACACAGACACACACACACACACACAGACACACACACAGACACACACACACACACACACACACACACACACACACACA
>NC_069003.1:29041430-29046814 GCF_001194135.2 Octopus bimaculoides
CAGTACGCTACTAGGTATAAACCTTTCATTTTATTATAGAATCTATATATGTTACTTCTTTTTTTTTTTTTTCCTTTCCTTACATCTTTCTATTTCCTTCTATTTATCTTTGCCATATAATCGTTCTGATGATGTCTATCAATTGTAACGAGTTAAATGTAAATTTACCCCAGCTTGATATACTGAAAAAGCTGTGAACTCTCTTTTTATTAAATGACTTTAAAACAACAATGATCCACTTCTAACTGTTATTATTGCTCCATTTCCGATCATTTTTTTATATATATTAAACCACGGGTTTACCTTTTAGATTACCTACTATCGTAAACCTTATAACAAGGACCATACATACTGAGGTAATACCAGGAGTGCATTTGGATACATCTATCCCTTAGATGGTTACATTACCTATAAATAAGTACCAGTCGAGCACCGGGGTTCAATGTAATTGATTTACCTCCTTCGCCGAAATCGAAGGCCGTGTTCCAAAATTTGAAATCATTATATTAAGTAGGATTCCCAGGAATTGTTAGCGCGCTTTATAGCTATATTTTGAATGAATGTTTTCAAATTAATTAAAGAAAGATGTCAGTTCTTAATTTATCTTGGTAACACATTCTTAACTTGCTAACTACATTTTCATTGCTAACAATAACACTTCAATAATTAGTGTTTACAATTCTTTCTACATTAAGAAGATTCCAATTAAATCTCAATATTTAGTTCCGAAAATACCTAATGTTATATCTATTTCACCCGTGATATTCTTTTCAGTCACAGATCTCACATGCACTACTGGTCTACCTTAATGCATTTTGAATATCGAGTTGAATTTATCTGCTAGTGTATGAAGCCATGAAGTCGTGTAAATTTCGTGCTTACAATGTATTACAGGCTAATCTTCTCCTTTTCTCCTTTTTCTCCTCCTCTTCCATCTCCTTCTCCTCCTCTTCCATCTCCTTCTCCTCCTCCACCTCCTCCTACTCGTCCACTTTATGTTCGTTGTGGCCGGTGCTGTCGTTGATCATCATCATCATCATCATCATCATCATCATCATCTTCTTCTTCTTCTTCTTCTTCTGCCATTGAAGCAAACAGCTAAAATTCAAATTAAATACCTTTTCAACCGAACAGTTATGGTGAGGAAGAAAATGCAGGCGTTTGTTTGAAGAATCTTTAATATATCTTCTCTTTGATGCGTTCGTTTTACCTTAATTTTACTGGTTCAACTCTTATCCTAGCGACGATTCCCACTTCTCTTTAATAAGCATTAAACTCTGAAACTTCTATTTGCTATTAAAGCCATTCGAAGCTGATTATATAGCCCAATTTCCTTTCATATAATATTCTACCCTTATATGAACCTGTAAATTAGAAGTATTTGTTGATTCCTGTATACGTCTTCCAGTAAGATGCATGAATTTCTAATCACAAAGATAACCGTGTATCATCGAGTCTTAGTTTACTTTTCTTCTTCCAATCGCCAACGTCTGTGGATTACAGCAGTTATTATATATACAGTGTCAGTGAAAGTGCGTTGATTAAATGTTAGAGGGTTGGACTCGTGATCGTAAGAGAGTGGTTTTGATTCCTGGATCTGACAATGCGTTGTGCTGTTGTGCAAAAAGACAACATTTCACGTTACTCAAACTCACAGAGCTAGCAAAAATTAATAAAATGGTGAAGGCACGACAAGTATGACCAGCTGGCGATAGAATGTGATCACAAATACTAGGGAAGTAGTGAATTGATGGGCCATAGGGCTTACCTAGTGTTGGATATTATCTATTACACTATATCATATTTCTTTCATCTTGACTTCGTTATTTACTTCAAACGCAGTAAAATATTACCGGTGCATCCTTTATTGAAAGTAGAATAAATGTCACTGGCGCATTTCGCATAGAAGGTTTTAATTACACATTGAAAAATATATATATACAGAAAGATTTACACTGTTTTATTAATCATATTCATGTTGTTACTATGATATGAATTACATGCATCTTTCAAGAAACCCAAGCATTAAAATGAAGTTTGTGAAGCAGCATAATACATTTTAAACCAGCAAGGCAATTAAATGGCGTTTCGTATAAAGAGCTGCATTGCTATATATGAAAGATTAATGCATAAGCTGCGAAAATTTGGAAGAGAAATATTTGAAAATGAATATACCCGATATATATAAAATTTCGTGCGTTATTTCTAAAATTTCCCTTATTAATGTGTTAATAACAACAACAACAACTTAAAATCGCAATTACATAAGTCCTCTATCTTGTAAAATATTGAATAAATATCATCCTTAATAGCTTTTCCCAGCTGTTAGACTGGTTGATAGATTGATAAGCTGCTTTCTCCTCTTTTGTAAAAGTGTGATTCAATAACATTATCCTGCATTATTATAGGAATATCTCCGGTCTAAAGTATAGCATCTTTTAGATATTAAATTCATCATTTCCGTCTTCAAGTACCTGTGGTACTCAGGCCTAGAATATTCACTCATTTACTAAGATAAACTCATATTCACTGGCAAATGTTGTATAACGGCGAATATACTAGCTCACTGTGTTCTGAACTCAGAACACAGTTCAATTTTGTCTTTGTGATTTCTAGAATGATAGACCATGAAGTACAGGTCAAGACTGTTAAAATAATATACCAACTAACCCTGCTGTATTTGATTTAACCCATCGTCGAGTAAAATGTCACATGCTGCTTTTCGGTCCATTAATGTATTTAACTCGGCCGCAAGCATTTAGATCAAGGTCTCTTATTTGAGCAAACTTCTACATTTTATCCCACATGCCTTGAAGGGCTCGAAAATATAAAGGGTCTCATAGGCAATAATTTTCCTTCCTATATTAAGCAGTACCGAAATTGATGTATAAGATACATTTTATTTTTGATACTTGCAATAACAAAATTATTGAAAAAAAACAATATCTTGAACCACGAGGAATAGAGCTATTGCACGCTAGATTTATGTTGAGTATTATTACCTATTTATAAATTCTTTTAGAATTTGAACAGAACTTTTTCTTTTATTTCCCAGAGTTCTAGAAGAAACTTCATTGTTATGTAATATTATATTCTAACACCGAATTGCTTTATATCTTTATATTGGATTAAAAACTCTTAACTGTAATATTGGTTTTATTGTTTTTGTTTTACTGGGTCTTTTTAATAAGTTGTCAATGTGTGTATATCGCTTCTAACCTGAAAATCCTTTGTCAAGCGTTGATCAAAAAGCGTCCTTGAAATTTCAATAATTCTACTCCGTTAATAAAACTTTTATTCTTTAAGACATTTTTCCTTAAAATTGTGATTCTTGCCTTGTATTTATATTACACAACGTTTCCTTGATAGGTATTTTTGTATTTAACTTACTTTTACTCTAGAGATTCCATTTTTTACATTTCCTTGTGTATATAACAGTTCGATAACTTCTAATATACAATAGCTGTAAAAGGTATATTAATCACGCGTGAATTTTTTGTGAATCATACTACTTTTGTCAGTCATTTTCGAGTGCAAAAGCCATTATTGGAAAAAAATGCACTCGGTAAATCAAATGCATTAATCTTTAAGGCTTATGTGCAAAACAACAACGTTTGTTATTATTGTTGCTCATCTTATTTGTGAAGCTATAACTCTAGAAATAGTTAATTATACTTATTGATTTTTTTAGTAAAAATTCTAATTTATCTCGCCTATTCGTGTACGAAATGTGCATTTACTAAGTAATTCTGTCATCAGCACTGCAGTGTATACATTCGTGTTTCTGCTTCGCTAAGGAGATTTGCTCAATCGAATTATTACAAAAATCTTCTCAAGTACAATCTATGGGTTTTATATTTTTATTATATTTGACACAAGTTGTTGTTGTTTGTTTAACCACAGGTTAACCGTTACGCAACTGACTTACTGATCGAGGAAACAAGTTAGTCATTAACCGAATGTTGTCTTTTCCTTGTCATTTAAAATGTTTTAAAAAAAGCTGCATTAAATATGTTAGCGCTACCATAATATTTTTATATAATTTTTTGTCAAAAGACGGAGGTGAAGTGCGAACATAAACACTGCATTGCATTTCGATCGTCCGTCTAAGGATTCTGTCAGTATTCGTTCCGGCACGTGATATCTAGAAGTAATTGACTTCACATATTGCTTATTCCTTTATTTATTGTCTTTCACTTGTCTCAGTCACTGGACCGCTGCCAAGCTGGGGCAAATCTTTGAAGAATTTTCGTCGAAAACAGTGACTCTTGTACTAAATGTTACAGACTGGAAATGGTTCTGTCGATCACATAATATAGTCGTCAAGTGTGAGAGCCAAACAAGGATAAAGACACAGAAATACACACAAACACGTATGTAAGGTATTTAAGTTGGGTTTCGAGACAGTTTTCTGTACCGAATTCGTTCACAAGGTACTGGATAACCCCGGATTATAGACGAAGAGCCTTGCCCACTGGCAGACTCGCCACAGTGTTTGATAGAGGGCCTTTAAGAATCTTTCCCAAAGCTGCACTTTGTGCTAAAATCCCGCCAAATCAAATTTTATCCCCTCAAAATCTGTATACTTGTAACAAAGGAGTGGATTAACAGATAAGATACCACGTGTTATCTGTCAACGCTTCAGGCGTTCAACCATTAACACCTACTATGGCATCGATGCCAAGATCTATAGGACTCAAGGATGTGACTTTGTTTTGAACAATATTACAAGTGAAGACAGAGAAGATATGCACAAGCAGTCAACACTAAGCAATCCCCACACAGAACCATAACCCATATATATATATATATATATATATATATACATTCAGATGCAGATACTTGGTCTACAATGAGCAAAGAAGCACCCTAGATGCCATCATTAATAGGACTTTATAAGATAATATGATATCGTGAATTCTATTGCATAACTTACGTTCACTGATATATATTTGAAGGTTTGAAGGAAGCCTGACAAAATAAGCAGAAGTCAAAATGCGTTGACCCACACAAATATAATTATCCATACACTATTAGACGCACACAGAGTCAAAGAGACACACATACGTGCATATATATATATATGGTTGGCACTCCGTCGGTTACGACGACAAGGGTTCCAGTTGATCCGATCAACGGAACAGCCTGCTCGTGAAATTAACGTGCAAGTGGCTGAGCACTCCACAGACACGTGTACCCTTAACGTAGTTCTCGGGGGAGATTCAGCGTGATACAGAGTGTGACAAGGCTGGCCCTTTGAATTACAGGCACAACAGAAACAGGAAGAAAGAGTGAGAGAAAGTTGTGGTGAAAGAGTACAGCAGGGTTTGCCACCATCCCCTACCGGAGCCTCGTGGAACTTTAGGTGTTTTCACTCAATAAAC
>NC_069003.1:29046995-29050059 GCF_001194135.2 Octopus bimaculoides
ATATATATATATATATATATATATATATATATATATATATATATATACAAATATATCAAAGTTTGCACTATGGTGGTTAGTACGCATGTCGCCCACGCGTTCGATTATAAATAATGTATTTATGGCCTAGTATATGTAAGCCTGCGTAGATTACCTCCAAATATCACGTTAGATATGAGTAACAAATATTACCTAATAGTATATTATAGTTATGTTCAGCAATAAATTGGAAAATAATATTGAAAGATATTTAGCATCAACACAAAATTTTATAGACTAGTTAAATATAAAATATATTCGTTTCACATGTACAGAGAAATTTATCCATGTTTGGTAAATATAGTATAGATGCTGACATTCCCGGAAAAAATATTTTATCTATGATTTTTTTAAATATCTTTTACGTGTTTCAGTCATTAGACTGCTTTGAAGGGTTCAATCATTAGTCGAACAAATTGATGCCACTTTCAATTTTTTCACAAAATTCTTCCACTTATTTTTCGGTCTCTTTCTCCAAAACTGCTAAATTACTGGGAGATGAACAAACCAGCATCATTTCTGAAGCAGTGGTGGTACACAAACACAATCGCAAAGACAATTTCTTTCAGTGCTGCAGAGATATGCCAGATTAGTTTGACAGATTTTGGATAGTGACAAACATCGAGATTTTAAGAAATGTGAATTCATTCTGAAAATTCTAGATGAAATATAAGATCATCTGTACTTTGATCAATCGGAGATAAGCAGATAACACGAGGAAAAGCGGGAGTAGTAAGACAGAGAGAAAGAGAGAGTGTGAAAGCATGAGAGAAGGGAAGAGAGAAAGAGAGAAATGCAGAGTAACAGAGAGACAGAAAGAAAGAGAAAAGAAACGTTCGAAGAGCTTAACATATGGCTTCAGTAATGCCAGCCTAAGAGTTGTGTTGACAATGTGTGGTTGTATATTATACATTCCTGATGGCCGACGCCTTTTGGCCTGACGCATGGAAACGAGAGATTTTTAGTTACCTCCTCTGTCAATTCATGTGTACCTTGTGATATGGTACTAACTCGTTGGTGCTACTTTGGCGTGTGATCTACAACTTCGAGGGTATTTACGTTAGGTTAATTTTTAGTTTCTTTACGTTGCAACACGCGCGGCTGCCAAACCCATGTGATCTATGCATTTATTCTAACTATTATATTGTTTAATCTTGGTTTCTTTTTATTATTTACTAACACATAAATGAAATATTGTTTAATAATTATTAAAATAGCAAGAAGTTTGAAAAATTACATTTCCAATGCTAAGTATGTACAAAAGAATTTATTGTTAAAAATCTTGAGCCAACATATTATGGGACTTTGGAAATGGAAAAACGAACTGAAAAGTAACCTAAAGTAATAGCTCGTTAAGTTGTAGCTCAGACGCCAAAGTAGCACTAAATATGTTTTGAATACTATACGCGATATTTCCACACGAGTTTACGCAATTTCAGTTCCTTTCTTTACTCTTGTACATTATAGACACTTGCTTTGGCTAACAAAATTTGAATAATCGACTTTTAGTATGTCAATCACTTTATAACCTTCATTTTTTGTTGCCGTTGTAATTTCTTGAGTTCCCATTATTGCAAAGATTGGGAGGGGATCAGGTGAAAGTTTAATTTAATCTTTTTCGTTTTCGTTTACTAGTCTTAAAGCGCCTAAAATGGTCATGGAGTTTTGCCCTTCTACGTCTGAATAAGCCATTAAATATTGGTTTCGAATTTTGGTGGAAAGCTAGCATTTTGGTGGGTAGGGTGGCAAGTCGATTAAATCGACGCCAATGCTCCACTGGTATTTCTTCAACCGAGTCCGAAAAGACTAAAATGTATATTCGGCCTCGACGGAATTTGAAATCAAAATTTAAAGACGGACGAAATACTGCTAAGCATTTTGGTCAGCGTGATAACAATTCTTCCAGCTCGGTGCCTTCAATGCATTAGATATTAGGAGTTCTTTTTAATCTAGTTTCAAAGTAGATTACTCCTCTCACTGATCAGATAATATTTTGTAAACATAATGATTACTATTGAAACTGTTATGTATATTTTATATTTTATTTCACGCTTATTGTATGTGTCATTTCTTTCTTTAAAGTTTTTCTTGTCTTCTCTTTGTTTCCAATGTGTTCTCATTTATAAAGAAGCTGTCACTGTTGCGTTCGTTAGAAATTTCTTGTATATCATTTATGCTTTTCTCATCTTTGTTAGTTTGAGCATAATAGTTTGGACATAACATCAGAGAGAACATGGTTTCGTAAACACGGACAGCTATTCAGAAAATATTTCACAGGCAAATTGTTTTATTAAGCGTGATGTAGCGCATGACTTTTATACAGTTGAAATGGATTTCGTATTTTAATAAATAATTTTATTTTATTTCATGATTCTCCCTTTGTGATGTTAAGGCTGGATATTACAGCAACAACATGAAGCAGATGATTACTTCAATTGTCTTCTGCGAGCATAATTCTGTGTGTTGGCTAATAAAATGTCGCCTGGATTCAAACGATCTCTGTTGTTTACATTGAAGTATATTGAACTTAAACAAGTATGTTTTGAGAGTAGCAACTCGAAGAGGCCAGACTCAGGCATTTCAATAACATAAACAAATTCAGGTATGTTAAATACCATACAAAACAATTTTCTGATTTATTAAAATCATTTCGGCCTCTAGAGCATACATCACAATTACCAAGTAGCAATTAAGATCAGCTGCACATGAGAAAGGCAGATAATCGGCATAGTCAAGAGTTTCTGGACAATTTACATGACATTAAGAAAAATGGAAGACTTATTGTTTGAACATAAGAGGATAATTCTGGTGGTGTGTTTCTGGTTCAATAAACATTTCCAAGCCTTATCTTCAGTAACACACACACCCACGTACGCACACACTTACACATACTTATATATACCTACACATAAACATATGTATATACATACATGTATATATATCTGTCATATATATATATATATATAAATGTATATGTAATATATATATATATATATATATATATATATATATATATATATATATA
>NC_069003.1:29050377-29055532 GCF_001194135.2 Octopus bimaculoides
TATACATATGTGTGCCTATATGTATGTATATATATATGTGCGTGTGTGTGTCCGTCTGTATGTATATATATATATATATATATATATATATATAGAGAGAGAGAGAGAGAGAGAGAGAGAGAGAGAAAGAGAGAGTGACAGAGTGAGGGAAATAATTAAATCTAGATATGCATATGTGTTTTCATACAGATGTAAATAAATAAATAAATAAATAAATATATATATATATACAGAGTGACGGTGAGAAGATATAGGTTCTATATATACTTCGAAATATATTTAGCTTTGCCATGCAAAATCACACCGAGCTGATTCCACATTTGTTTGTCTCTCTCAAAGTTTTCAGAGTTCCGAAATGCATTGTGCTGTCTGCCATCTTCCTTTGTAGCGAACTGCATCAAGCCATCCATGTAAATCACTTGAATGAAACTTTTGTCACGTATATCATATTCTTGTCAGAAGATATTTCACTCGGCAAAGTTCTCCCACTTATTGGAATAATTTTGGTAGTATCTTTAATGTTTATTTTTGGAAGTTTATTCCCATGTGTGTAATGAAATTGACGAACATCCACAATATTAGATTAATGCTAAACGTTTCTGAATACTTTTGTATTCATGTATCCAAGGAAATGTCACGTTGTCAATAATTTTCGCACAGTCAATTTAAGTAAATGCCACTTCTTTCTCTCTCTAATTCCAATATTTATTTCATTCAACTATGCTGTTGTTGTAACTTACCCTCAGCAAGACGTGACCGACCCTTGCTGTGGTCAAACACTTCTCAGACATTGTTATATCGTAACATTTCCAAGCTTAATGTATCTAAGAATATGTAAAGTAATTTCAAAGAGGAGGATATGGAGGGAGATTTCTTACCGGTATCTCTAGCATGCGAAAGCCGACTTATAGACTTTCTTTGTCGGCCACCTTCTGTTATATATTAACAAAGATACTTTGAGAGAGCAAGAATTTAGTTTATGATTTTTTTTTTGTCCTTTTGTTACATTTAGGACTGAGCTTCGGTAATGGTTTAGAAAATTTCATGCGATTTGGTATTGGTATACGCCGTTTGCAAATTATGGTTATAATCTACTGGAGCTCTTGTAATATAAATAAGATAAAATTTATGAATTCTGTGCCGTGGATGGATGTTGAAGAATTAGAATTCAAAATATCAATACTTGATGTATTTATTTTTCATCAGTTTTCCGAATTTTTCTTCAAGGCTATTTTAATTATCATTGCCAGATATTAGATTTTATTCTAATCTTTATTAAGATGAACATTAATTAAGAAAACTGATGACAGAATATTTTACAAATATGATCATACCATCATTTTGTGGGTACCTAGTATACATTTCCAGTTTAAACTTTCGTTATGATTAAAAATATCGAGTATCATTCTATTCAAGTAGGACTTTAGTATTTTTTTAATCAAACGACTGCGTAGATCCTCTTTTAATTGTTTTTTTTCCTCCACATATTGTCGTCATCATGTGCGCGTTATGCGCATGCGTCCAATTGTGTGGACGACGAGAGAAAGAGAGTTATAGAAAAATGTTTCAGCTATTTTGCTTCATAATTATTGTAAAGATCATTATATCAGATTTTTTTTATATATAATCCAGTATTGCTCATCATTTGATAAGTGATTTATTCTTTCATATTATTTCATCGGATGAAGGCGGCGAGCTGGCAGAAACGTTAGCACGCCGGGCGAAATGCTTAGCGGTATTTCATCTGTCTTTATGTTCTGAGTTCAAATTCCGCCTAGATTGACTTTGCCTTTCATTGTTTCGGGGTCGATAAATTAAGTACCAGTCTCATACTGGAGGCCATCTAATCAACTGGCACCCGCCCCCACCTAAAGCTTCGGCCCTTGTGCCTAGAGTAGAAAAGATCATTTCATTGGCGGTTGAGTTGCTCATAGAAAAATTAATTCAGACCTTTTGCAATTAAACTTTTGCCTCTGTGTTGTATGTATTCTATATGAATTATATTTAAGTTTCACAATAATTCGGTGGCACTCTTGCACTCTTATACTGTGTACCTAGCCTTAAATGATATCTCAACGTCAGTTCGCCAAAAGCAAAGACGTTCTACCATAGTACTCTTACATAACCTGTACCTAGCTATAATAGTCATAGAAAACTACAGCATTTCCCCATTACGACTATTATGTTTCAGCAGTATAAATAGCCAATATTTAGCTTTAATAATTATGACCACCTTCATCAGTCGGCCAGCAAATTTGGAAGTTTTTCAAAGTAACGTTACATTGCATATAACTAGCTGTAATGGATATGGCTGTCCGCTCGTAGTTTACCAGCAGTTATACAAAGCTATCATAGGCCATTTAGCTGAAGAAATTGAACGATCAATGCTGTAGACTTTCATCGGATTTCTTTCTCTAACATATCATTTGCAAGATTATGATCGAACAGAAATCATTGCAGAAAACATTTATTTCGTATTTCAAGCAGTTTGATTTCATCAAAGACCACGTTATTGTAAAGGAAGATTCTTAACGAATGAGTAATTCATGTCCTTTTCTGAGGCCTTACGTATATTAAATTTAATTTAAATAACTATATCCGCCTTCCCTTGTTAACGAAGAAGTTAGCTGAAAGAGAACTGCCAAGTGTCGGCCGTTCTCTGAGACACACATACCACGCAAAGAACCGCGTTATGGCAGAAATGAACTGTCGGATTCCACAAAACACTAGGATCCGGCCCCTTAGCAGAAGACAGTTGTGCCGTGACTGCTGACGAATTTGGAATACTAATTAAGGTTTGGAATATATGTTAAGTGTCCGATTTGGAGCCCGACGAAAGTGAAAGTGCAAGTAGTAGTTGATAGCTGCTCCTGCTAATAATGATGATGACGACAACCTCGATGATGTCGACGAGTTTTGATAGCTGCTTTCTGCTATGAATCTCTTAGGAATAATCAATGCGTTCAATATTATAAAATTTTCCAAAATAAAAAAAAAACAGCAAATAAACTATGAATTATAAATCAATGGATAAATACAAATATAAAAATATATAATAAATGATAATAAAGGAAAAAAAATGAAGAATGGAATGAAAGATAATCAAATATGCCGCCTAACCAACGATATGTTATAGCAAAGCTACATCACTGAAAAAGCATTTCAGAATATTCCTACATAAACGAAATCACTATCTTTATTGAAGTTACTAGAAAGAAAAAAAAAGAGATTTATTGACGTTTTTTTTTATCCCATATTCAATGCATTCACTTTTAGTTTCAATATTTAAATTATTTTTCTTGATGTCATTATTACATGAAAAGCATTGAGTTGTTTGCAATAATTGGTATGTTTTATTGTTTCCAATTTAATTTTATTTCATATTTTGATTGATCATTATTCTGCATTATGATGCCATTCTGACAGAAAGAAGGGCAGCTCGGGTGAAATTTTTCAATATTGTGCGTGCTTGAGGAAATGTGAGTGGAACCTGCCCTCAAACAAGAGATCTTGCTTGAGAGCTTGCAACAAAGTAAACTGCACTGACAACACACAAGGAGCAAGAAGGGTGTTAAACCGACCACGGATTTAATCAGTTTCTTAATATTTGTTCTTTGCGATGGTCGCACTCATTCACCGTTTATGAAGTCTCACTCACCATGAGCAGTATCTGTAACAAGCATAACAAAATGTCATTTTTTATCTTTTTTACATTACTTTTCCCCTCTCCGGTTAATTTATATCTACACATAATATTACGTTATCATATTTTGCTTAGATTTCAAATTCAGAGTGTGTTTTGTTGATATTTAGGTAGGGGACTGACGTCAGCCATGGTTCATGCAATACTCAGAAATATTAGACTAGCTGCGAAGGAGAGAGAAGAGGTTGCCAGAAAATTGTCAGAATCTTCTGAAAAAGCCAGCCATTACATTTAGCTAAAGAGACAGGATAAGTGGTGCAGCAAGAAAGCGGCGGGCTGGCAGAAACGTTAGCACGCCGGGCGAAATGCTTAGCGGTCTTTCGTCTGCCGCTACGTTCTGAGTTCAAATTCCACCGAGGTCAACTTTGCCTTTCATCCTTTCGGGGTCGATTCAATAAGTACCAGTTACGCACTGGGGTCGATATAATCGACTTAATCCGTTTGTCCCCACTGTGTGTAGCCCCTTGTGGGCAGTAAAGAAATACATATACATATGCAAACACACACACACACACACACACACACACACACACACACACACACACACACATATATATATGTATGTATGTATGTATGTATGTATGTATGTATGTATGTATGGATATATATGTATACGTACATGATCGGAAATAGTGTGAGCAGTAGATTTTACGATCACAAAAGGGTGACGTTTGGGAACACTGTTTAAACGAGTCGGGGAGGCGGGTATCAGGTAACGGTTTAGTGTGGGTGGATGAAGTAACCTCTGTTATTGACTGTAATATAAATTAGCCATGTTTGAACGTATAGTACCAGTAAGATATGCCGACCGATGCAATAGATTTCATTTCTTGATTTATCTGGCCTTTTGTTCATGTAAAAACAAAATCGATATTTTCACTGGTGCATATGATTGGGATTAGTGTTTTCTTTTTGTGTATCGCATAGTATGCTTTTGTGTATGCGTGTGTATACTGTATGCATGCATTATATGTGTCCATATATAACTATATACATACATACATGCATACATGCATACATACATATATATACATTTATATGTACACGTATTACATACATATATACATATAATATATATATATATATATATAAATTTATATATCTATACATATTCACATATATATACATATGTATATATACATATATACATATATACATATGCATATATACATATATATATATATATATATATATATATATATATATATATATATATATATATATATATATATATATATATATATATATATATACATGTCTATCTTCCTCTCTCTATATATATGAATATATACGAATATGAAAGCAAACATGTATATAGGTATCTATGTGTGCTTATTAAGGTTATCTGATGGAAGAAGAGCGATATATATCTATGTGTCCACCTGCCTATCATTCTACCCTCCCATCGTCCTATTTATGTACCCATATACAAAAGTGTGTGTGCAAAATGAG
>NC_069003.1:29055789-29064695 GCF_001194135.2 Octopus bimaculoides
ATATATATATATATACATTTATATATATACACACATATATATGCATGTACACATACATATACATTTGGTACATACAGACAGTAAATCATGGATACAAATACATATATACGTATACACACACACAAGCATACACATATAAGCATATATACATTCATACACATACTTATATGTATTTATTTATATGTATGTTTATACGTCAGTATAAGTGTGGCTGTGTGTACGGGGCATAGTTTTGCGAGTATGTGTGTGTCTGTATATGTAAACATTTCTTTTCCATACTATTGCGAAATCTTTTAATCATAGTAAATTCAATTTGGAATATTGCTTACAGGAACAAAAAAAAAAAGAAGAGATAGAGATAGCAAATAGGAATAGTGAATTGAAATAAATAGTGGAAATATATACTGAAGGTTGATTTCGAATTGACTTGTTCTCCGATATCCACTTAACGTGACCATCAATATATTTATGCTAATGATAGTTTACAATTGAAGAACTTGGCCAACGTACAGGCAAGTTATCCACTTGAAGAAATTGACTGCAGTACATCCCAAACCTTACTTTATCTCTCACTGCAATTATGTAATAGGAATAGCAGTTTCACAAACTTGGATTTCAACCGAGCTCTTAGTTGAAAATAAATGACTGAAGACGAACTTCCGATGGAGTCTCCGTGCAGTGTTTTTTGAATATCAGTAAAATTTACCCAAGAATTTTAATCAGCATTATGTAATATGACCTTCCTATTTGTTTAAATATTCTATAAAATAAAAACTGGTGATCTGACTGTTATAATATATTTTGCGGTCGTTTAAAAGTCCCTTCTTTTGGCTTGTTTGATTTCATTTCACGATACACATCTGTACAGGCTTCATCAACCGCAAACCTTATAAACACCCGTTTCATGCTTTACACATTCCATTGCTTTGGCTTTATTTATTCTGCTTTCGACGCATTTCTGAACAATACCTATTTCTATTTTGCAAGCTGATCAACAGAAAGTCGTCTTGCTTACCGACGGAAGTGAATCTGCCGGTTTTACTAAACGTTATGAATGCGAACATTGTAAAACACTGACAAGAAACATCTGCTTTTCCCTGTGCCTTCTACAGATGCGCCGATGGCATTCTGATTCTCACATTCCGATGGAAAGCTGGTAACCTATGTCATATATTTAATGACAACGGCTAGCAGATAGACTTGGCAATGTAAAATTTCACCAACATTTAAACGCTAACCATCCCCCGTTTTCTATTTCCCTCTCTCTCAGTCTCACATATTCTCTCTCTCTCTCTCTCTCTCTCTCTCTCTCTTTTTAGTTACCATGCTACCATTCCTGCGTGATTTCGAACACATCACTATAGACAGGGGTTCATTAACGTCGGTCACCAACATAATGATGGTGTCAGCAGTGTATTTTGTGCGTTACAATTCAGCGCCATCTCCCGCATAGAGAATGCATGCAGCGAACCTGTGCATAAAACCGCCAGTAACAAGTGATCTCAAAGGGTGGTAAAGGATCACGGGTTAACGGCTACTCTTTACCAGATACAGTCCTAATAAACTCCGGAGGAGTACTGCTGGTCCCCTACAACACTTGACTTCTGAAGTTACTGCACTTTGATCGTCAAATCACTGCTTCAATCTAACGGATGGTTGGTAAAAGGGGAGACTGAACATACATTTCGTACTTCTCGTTTCACATGAGGAAAGCCATTCTAGCTACTTGCTCAATCAGTAAACTGTATATACGGATTTATATTACGTGCCACATGGCACTAATGTTAATTACATTATTATCATACACATGTAAAAAAGCACGTGCACACGCTTATCTTGTAAATTAGGAAAAGTCTCTAATAACCTGACATAAAGAAATGAGAGTCAAGACGTCATATTCATTAAACAAAGGAATTTCAACCAACGAAATCTATTTATGCGACTCTAGTTGGCAAATTAAGCAACATCAAACATTACAATCTGCGCATATAAACCACAAATGAGTACTAGTCTCAGAATCTTTATTGATTTAAGAATAATTTTAAATCTGAAAAGTTGAAATATACGATGTTAGTGGAAACTATTGTTTTGCTTTAAACTCTTTTAAACAGATTTGTATTGTAATGATATTCCTTTGTGAGATTTGCATTCGATTCACAAAGTTTGAAATAATGATGATGTAAGCCATTGTAATTCGATTTATATACAGGTGCTTGTTAATATACTTGGCTATCGTGTTGTTTGCCCCATTTCTTTAGGCCTAACTGCGTGTGAAATTTCCTCTGGCAATAGATACAGGTATTCCTGATTTGTTGCGAGTCGGTCATAAAATTTGGGGTCGTGGACTGAATGAGACTCCTTGAGCTGATGGATCAGGTGTCCTTCATGCACTCCATCCGGTTCAGCATTTTGATCGTTTCCTTTGCTCTCACACGATGACTGTCGTCCATATTTATATCAGCGAGATACTAACATGGCTTAATGTAGACATTCACGATGCTTTAAAACTTTATATACTGCCCTCCTCGTAATCACCAGGGGCTGGTTGGCTCCACATGGGACTTATCGGTCTTCGGATGACCTCAATTTGAACTTAATCGGAGCTATCCCCCGATCAGGTGCGGTTCGTTCCCCTTAATTCAGCAACGCTCAAGTATGCTTCTGATAGTTCCTTCTACGAGAGGCTGTAGATTATCTGTACGCATATTATTGACATCTTGTCATTCATACTTTCAGACCAGAGTACCATAACGGAGAATGGTTTGACGATCGATCTATAAGCACCAATCTCGAGTATGAGCAAAACATATTCTACACTTAAATATATATATACATATACATACACACATTCATATATTTACATACATACACGAACGCACGCACACGCACGCATACGCACACACACATAAATAGTGTTTTCTAGTTCCAGCCCAATGGCTCTATCTATGCAGGAATGAAGGTGTATTGATATATGTTTGTGAAATCATGTCTATATATATATATATGTATGTATTCATGTATGTATGTATATGCGTATGTATGTATGCATGCCTGTATGGAGGGATAGCTGGAATAATAGATGGATGTTTGGATAGGTGGGGCAATGGATTTGTATGTTTATCTATGTGTGAGTATGTGTGTGTATAACCGTCTTCGGTGTAAATTGGTGACAAATGTAAATGGCGCAAAACTAAATAAACCAAGGATTGGCACGTTGAGGCCCTGGAACAAACAATGCTATCGTTCGCTAATTTGGACGTAAATAAGTGAATAAATAAATAAATAAATAAATAAAATAAATAAATAAATAAAATAGATAGATAAATAAATAAATAAATGAATAAAGCTTCATTTGAATTTTAGCAAATATCTGAATAATATCTCCTCTTTTCTTATCACTTAGTAACCGAATTAGTTCAGAATCGCGAAAACCTGCTTGATATTCAGGACTTTCAGTCAGGTATACTATGACATTTTACGATAGTGAATTACATATTCTGTATGTATGCGCATATAAATGTGTATATGTGTGTGTGTGAGAGTGAGAGAAGGAGAGTACTAGAGAGAGAGAAAGAACACTAGATAGAGAGAGAGAGAGCGCACTAGAGAGAGAGAGAGAGGACGAAAAAGAGAGAGAGAAAGATTTTCGTGCGATTGGCAGTTTGTGTTTATTCCGTTACGTAACAAGGGACATATTCTGTGCAGGATTGAAGAAGATATTATTTAGGCAAATTAACAAATATAGTTTGTGTTTTTGTCTTGTGGCTGTCAGTAATAAATAAATTGAATTATTCGTAAAACCAGGTGTTTCGTAATAAAATAAACTTTTACCTGATTTTATTATCGGAGAGAGCTCATAACATTTTCGATATGGTAAATTACATTGAGGAATAAAAGAGAGAACAATGGCCTGCAATGGAGAGTACTCAAAAACCAAGAGTATTCTGTCACTGTTGTTGTTGTTGCTGGGTTATTATTATTGTGGTTGCTGCTATCATTCTTTAGTCAAACGTCATCATTGATCAAACAGGTCTTTAATCAAAGATATTGCCTCTATGATTTTCCTGTTGTTTTGGTTTTTGTTCTGTTATTCATTTTCTTTCCGTGGTATTTTGCACCTGAACTTACTTTATCTAATGTGTCTTAGATGTGTTTTCTTCACGGTTCTTCATGCCAAGTGTGGTCGAAATCTGTCCAGTGATTGCGAGGAGTTTGTTGACAAAATTTTGATACAGACACACACACACACACACACACACACACACACACACACACACGTAAATGGCGCAATTATAATATAGTTTATCCATCGTAAACTAGATGTGCTTTGGACAACAACCTTGTTGTTGTGGTTTTGTTTGTCACACGTTATCTTTTGTCAAACATAACTGTAATCAAAGATGTTGCAGCAACGATCATCCTGTCCAGGGGACATTTACACACACACAGACACACACACACACACACACACACAAACACACACACATACACATACACACACATACACACACACACACACACACACACACATATATATATATATATATATATTCACACAGAGTAAAGATTATTTCCCAATATAATGTGGCAGTCCTGGTTAGTACGAACGTTACTGTTATTTAGCCCCAGGAAACATCGCTGGATACAATGAGTCTAAATAACAGTAACTATCCTCCTCGCCAAGAATGTCACATTATATTGGGAAATATATTTACTCTACAATACTGTTACTAAATGTCTCTCGTTGAATGATTTAGAGACAATAACTTTTCTATATATACACACACATATATATATACGCACACACACTCACACACAGAGACACTCTCTCTCTCACACACACATTCTCTCTCTCTCTCTCTCTCACGCGCACACACACTCTTACATATATACGCCGTGACTCGAGGTAAGCCTTTGATCCTCTTCTGAGGTGAATTCATGTGTATAACGATGGATGTTCTATCAATGGCAATTCAATTGTTTCTTCTACTGCCATAGCATACCCAAGACTGCACTGATGTGTTTTTCTCAATATATCTTTGTGTGAACTTAGGAATATTCATCTGGAATTTCTCTTTCTATGTTCCAGACAAAGGATAGTCAAAGACATTCCCGTCACGTCTAAGCAACAATTTTACAGCTTATATTAGGAAAGTAAAATTTATTGTAATCCTATTTATCGACATAGACTGACACTAGCTTATTCGGATTCTATTATTTTATATTGAATAATTTATCGCAGACAACATAATCCAATATATCCTTCAGAAAGATAGCAGAGCCTGGTTTTATACAAGTATTTGGTTGCTATTTCCAATAGCTTCAGCGACGAAGTAAATGCTTTCTCTGACTAGCTTTAGAAGTGAGATATTTCTAGAGTTTTATCTGGCAGTAAATGAAAAGCAGAAAAATTAATTTGCGATACCTTTTGTCTTTAAGCCTTTATCGTTTACATGTTTCAGTGATTAGACCATTACCATGCGATAGAAATGACTTGAGTGCAGATATAAAAAGGCTTTTTATTTATAAGAAAGCACAAGAGTATTTCAGTGTTGTGTAGTTAGTTTTTCTTCAACCCTAATCCAATTCTAAATTAGCATACATGTGGAGAAAAAAAAAAAAGAGGGGGTTTCCACTTAGGAGCATTTAATTTTTCACATATATACTGAACTTCGCGTTACAATATTCCATAGAATATTTCTCTGTTCCGATAAAAGAAACAATACAACGTGGCCATAAGAGAGGCTGAAAGACGCCGTAAAAGATATTTCATTGCTTCAATAGATCGTTCGTTTGTAAAAGCAGCATGCTGCTATAGTTGTAAATGGATTCTTACAAGATTTTATCATCATTATATTATCCAATTTGAAATTTATATAGGAAGAACTACAAGTAAAGGCATTAAAGGCATACCACCTCCAGTCAACCTATGTTTTCAGGGTCTGCACGAGAATATATATATATTATTTTTTGCGATATCCTTATTAAAATGGTAATGTGACACGAAACGTTTATGGTTGTTTTCTCTAAAGTCACACAAACCTCGGTCATTTATAGCTATAGATTTTATATTCACCGCGTGGGCTAATAGATATGTGATATCCATTTCAATGAATGCATCATACACGGAAATAGCGAGCCATGCATCTAGATATTTCTTACTGCCTTAGATACACAAAAGTGTGACTTTGATGACACCTGAGATATTGGAATAAATGCAGCCAGGCATAATTATTCTCGTAAAACAGAACAAGAAAAAAACAATATTATAACAACAATACGCGGCCCATCCTTTAGCTTTATTAGATGGGTTTCTCGCATTATGAGACGCCGGCCCGTTCCATGATTATTCTTTGCCCGCTGAGTGGACTGCAGCAACACGAAATGAGGTGTTTTTCTCAATAATGCAACACATCGTCCAGTCGAGGAATCGAAACCACAATCTTAAAATTATAAGTGCTGTGCATCTCAACTGAAAGAGCAGACAACATTGTGACAAAAGAACTTGGGTTCTCAAAGGTTTCTGCAAGGTGGGTCCCTCGCCTTTTAACTCCTGAACAGAAACGCACCATGTGCACTTTGTCCACGAGCAATGTGGAACTGTTTGAAGCTGATGAAGAGAATTTTCTTGCTCGTTTCATTACTATGGACGAAAGTTGGGTCCATCATCATTGTTATTGTTATTATTATTATTATTATTATTATTATTATTATTATTATTATTATTATTAGTATTAGTATTATTATTATTATTGGACGAAATGCTTAGTTGAAATTCCGCCGTGGTCGACTTCACCGTTCATCCTTTCAGGGTTGTGCACTGGAGTCGATGTAATTGACTTAATTCTTTATCCAAAATTTCAGTCCTTGCGTTTCCAGTAGAAAGGATTATTTTTATTGTTGTTGTTGTTGTTGTTGTTGTTGTTGTTGTTGTTGTTGTTGTTGTTGTTGTTGTTATTATTATTATCATTATTATTATTATTATCATTATTATTATTATTATTATTATTATTATTATTATTATTATTATTATTGTTATTATTATTATAATTATTATTATTATTATTATTGTTATTATTATTATTATTATTATCATTATTATTATTGTTATTATTATTATTATTATTATTATCATTATTATTATTATTATTATCATTATTATTATTATTTTATTATTATTATTATTATTATTGTTATTATTATTATTATTATTATTATTATTATTATTATTATTATTGTTATTATTATTATTATTATTGTTGTTATTATTATTATTATTATTATTATTATTATTATTGTTGTTGTTATTATTATTATTATTATTATTATTATTATTATTATTGCTGTTGTTGTTGTTATTATTATCATTCCTTGGTAACACAGTGTAGGTAAAAATGCACCGGAGTCTTTAGTCATGGTTTATCAAGTCACTGTTCATCAAATACTCGGCAAGCGTTCTCCTTTCAATCGTTATACAATGGTCTCTACTGATCAATCCTCTGCCACCATTCTTTCATATAGTCTGTTTACGTTTCCAGTTAGCACTTATTATTATTATTATTATTATTATTATTATTATTATTATTATTATTATTATTATTATTACTAGTAGTGGTATTTCCATTTATTATTAAACGGAATTATTAAATGATGTGTAGTTTCAACTTTTGTCTTGTATTTGAGATAATCATAAATATGTGAGTGTTGAAGGGAATAGTAGGAGGAAGAGTAGCAGCTTGGTGAATAAACCACGATATTCATGCATCTCTTAAAGATTTAAGGGAGTCAATACTTCAAATTCTACCCTCACCGCCTTTTCGAAGTGTAAACCCAAAAAATTGACGTTGGTCTTGGATGATCTTCAAAATGGATTCAGCCGATAGTCGGGGCCATCCTATACACCACAGTAACTGTTGGACATAAACAAGTCAGCAATGTTTAGGCGCGTTTGCATGGCTGTTTTATCTCCCTACTCGCCTCATCATTAGGTTTATCTGACGGCTCAACCAAACCTGTAGAACTTATCCCGACATGAAAATACCACCATTTTTTCCACACTCAGGCTAGAGATGTCTGCCAATAATTTATAAGCCCAAGTTGATCCTTCTCTATTCGGAAAGATACCCCAAGGTGGTCATTATACTTGCTTTTCTCTAATCCCATTTAAAGTGTCATGGTGGAAATTGTACTGAGTGCATTACCCGGCATACCCAACTATTTAAGGTCCGTGGAATGGAATAATCTCCCACCAAACGAAACGAATTTGCCAGTGTTCCAGCCTGGTTAAGTATAAATCGGAACAAAACATGATAGTCAAGTGACAGAGGCAAGGGAAGGTGACTGGTTAACATCCAAGAAGAAATACCACCTAAGTAATACCACAACACAGTTTAGAAAGAAAACATTAGGTAGCAATTGTGTAGATGTATTTGTTATGGTGTATGCACAACCGATGAAGGTGATGACATTGTGAATATCTCAGCGTGGAATCTTCATGGTGTGTATGTATACAGATAAGTATCATAGCGTACATTAATTTGGGTAAGTTAATATAGATACGGGAATGATAGATGTAGCTGTCAAGTGGAGAGGGTTAAAGTATATGTGTGAGATTGTGTGTATGTATGTGAGCTTGAATAAAAAGTGCTAATTATATTACAGTTACATGTGGTTATACGGAAGGCGAGAAAATGCTAAAACAATGCGTGTAGATATCAAAAGTGTGTCAGAGAAGACGTATAACAAATGACAGATGCCCTGTCGCTGATTAAGGTTTTCATGTTTAACCGTAGTGACGGATGAGGTGACAAAACAAAAGTTATGCATATAGATAGATAAATTAGTTTACACGCACCACATGTATATGTGTGTGTGTGTGTGTGTGTGTGTGTGTGTGTGTGTGTGTG
>NC_069003.1:29064705-29069494 GCF_001194135.2 Octopus bimaculoides
GTGTGTGTGTGTGTGTGTGTGTGTGTGTGTGTATGCATATATATAAATATATGCGTGTGTGAGTGTGTGATTCGAGAGACAACGAAAGAGAGGAGAGAGAAGGAGAAAGACAGAGAGGGAGAGAGAAAACCAGACAGACAGACAGAAAGACAGACAGACAGAAAGACAGACAGGCAGGCAGACAGACAGACAGAGAGACAGACAGATAGATAGATAGATAGATAGATAGATAGATAGATAGATAGATAGATAGGTAGATAGATAGATGGATGGATAGATAGGTAGGTAGGTAGATAGATAGATAGATAGACAGACAGACAGATGGATGGATAGATAGATGGATGGATGGATGGATGGATAGATAGATAGATAGATATACTGACACACACACACACACACACAGAGATTTTGTAGCTGCTGGCGTTGTGTATATGCGATCATTTGTTTTGCATCTGGCATTGGATGTTTTCGTCTAGAAATATAAAATACAGTTGTTGACATTGATCATCAAACAAAAATATGGTCAAAGACACTCTGGTCGTGACTATCCCAATTTTTTTCTTATCTCTGCTCTTGTCCCTTTAGAACTTCTAAAAGCATTTGATTTTTACATCTCGTTTTTGAATCTAGTATTTCAAACACCTATTTCATTTTCCTGTAAATATCTGCCATCTACCTAAAAAAAAAAAAAAAACAGCTTAATCAATCAATCCCTACACCACACTGTCTCCTTTTCTCTTTCGCGTACTTTCTCGTTCGCTCTTTCATTCCTTGTCTCATTCATATACCTTATTTTCCCGAATGCTTCCGTGCTGCGCGCACAGAAACACTTTTTTCTCAAGCGGACACACAGACAAACATAAGCGTAATTTCAGAATTTATTCTACACGCATTCTCATCTCCAACCTGATATTTTACTTCTCTGCATCTGTATACTGTATAAAATTTCAAACATTTACTATCTCTATTTTGCTATTACAAACTGAACTATAGCTATCTATCTATCTATCTATCTATCTATCTATCTATCTATCTATCTATCTATCTATCCATCTATC
Organism: Octopus bimaculoides; assembly: GCF_001194135.2. Lineage (NCBI taxonomy): Eukaryota > Metazoa > Mollusca > Cephalopoda > Octopoda > Octopodidae > Octopus > Octopus bimaculoides. Next base: position 29,065,764 of record NC_069003.1, read on the forward strand.
TATCCATCTATCTATCTATCTCTCTATCTATCTATCTATCTACCTATCTATCTTGCTACCTAAGTAACTAGAAAACCACACACACTCACACACACACACACAGAGACACACACACACACAGAGACACACACACACAGACACACACACACACACACAGACACACACACACACACACACACACATACACAAACATATAAGGAAGGAGAGAGAGAAACTTTGCAAAAATTAATAAGTTTAAATATAGAGAAATACACACACACACATACTCTTATATATGTTAAACATGTTTGAGCGTGTGTTTGTGTGTGGGGTGTGTGAAGGTAGATAAATAGACACACAGAGAGAAAGAGAAAGAGAGAGTGACTGATACATACATACATAAATACATACACACATATATATTTCCACCCGAGTTGATTATACTTTTAGATCTCCCCTTTGGAAAACCGAGTGTTTTATAAGACATGTGTTGACGCAACACGCCTGATTTACCCTGCGGACTACTTGCTGAGAACAATGTTTTGGCGTAGTCGTAACACATCAATGAAATGCAAGTCCTGGAACACTGTAGGTAAACAAGAAAGACAAATGTTCATTTTCTATAGAACGCAAGGAACAAATAATTTGCTAATACAGTCTTAGGCTTACCAAGATGTTATTAATTTATTAGTGCAAGCAAACAGAATGTGAAACATTATTGCTTTGATAGATGATGCTTTGTGAGCTTATCATAACTGTCGCTTTGGCAGACGTTAACGCCAACATCAACAAATATTTTGCGTACTGACTTCCATATATAGGGAGAATGTTACTTATTTACCTTTAGGTTTTTGCCGATGCCTTTCATTGAGGTGAGAGATTCATACCAAAAGTCAGTGTCGGAAATGCTGATATCTGATAGAAAGCTGAATATATATTATCAAAACAATTTGTCTCACCATGGTCAAAGTTATTTTCCCTTCACTTAATCATCAAACTTCAGAAATATGGTTATAGTATACATTAACCTTTGAAAAGTATCTATGCACCTCAAATACACACACACACACATATACACACAGACACACATACATACGCATACACGCAAACACAAGCACATATGAAACAAACATACAAAAAAACACAAACACCCGCGTGTATATATATATATAGGTATGTACTAATGTATATATATATGTATGCATGCTGTGTGTATCTGAGTATATTTATGTATGTATATATGTATGTTTGTATATATGCATGTATCTACCTATCTAAATTTTACTTGATTAACAGTATAGGGGAGTGAAACTCCGGGTAAGAATGGAGACATTTCTAAACAGATTGCTATTATATATATACTGTATCTCAAATTTATATGTTGATATATAAATATACATTATATATATATATAAACACACAAACACGCACATATATATATACATATATATGTGCGCACGCATACATATATATGTATATATACACACATATACATATGTAGTTTCTTTTCTATACATACATACATACTGTATGTATGTATCTATGTATCTATGTATATATGTATGTATGTGTTTATTTATGTGTGTATTTGTATATATATTTCAGGCCTTGAATCTATTCTAGAGACATTCCTGCATGTTCAAATACAGAAAGACGATCCGAGATTAAAATTCGTGGATTGTGTTATATATACATATATATGCATGTACATCCGCATTCACACACAAACGACTTAGTTTACTTTACAGTATCTTATTTTTCTAAACTTTTTACACAGAAAAGCAAAATTATTCTTTCCTTTCAACTTTTTAATGTCAGGGAGAGCAACATTCTGCCTGAATGCTCATAAATGCAAATCAAAAGTTGGGAGATTGCCACTCTCCAGGTATCGTCTTTTAGCATTCGCTTTCATTCTTGTTAGTGCCATGCTAACCACTATGAGCACTAAATTATTCTTCGTACCTACTCTCTTGTCTTGTTGCCAAAAGCAGTTCTATCACTCTCTAATTTTTTTTTCCTGTTTTTTAACTATATATTCTTTTTTTTACTTTGAATCTTATGTAAATATCAAAATGTGTTCAGTAAAAATATGCTTTTTATTTTGTTCAAATATATTTTGCTTCTACCTTTGGGCTATCCCACCGAAAACTATAACAACAAAGACGACAACATCTACAAAAATGATGATGATGATGATGACAATAATAATAATAATTTTAGTAATAATAATAATAATGAAATGCAAAACAAAAGTCAAACATAAAATAATAATAATATTAATAATAATAATAATAATAATAATAATAATAATAATAATAATAATAATAATAATAATAATAATAATTTTAATAATCTTTTCTACTAGATGCATAAGGCTTGAAATTTTGAGGGAGGGGGCTAGTCGATTACATCAACCCCAGAGATTGACTGGTACTTATTTCATCGCTGCCTTAATAATAACAACAATAATAATAATAATAGTAATAATAATGATAATAATAATTATTATAATAACAACAATAATAATGACAACAATAATAATAGTAATAATAATAATGATAATGATAATGATAATAATAATAATATTGATACTAATAATAATAATAATAATAATAATAATAATAATAATAATAATAATAATAATAATAATAATAATAATAATAAATGCACTGATGCAGTACCAGACGTGGCTATCATGGATTCTCATCTTAACGGATGGGAAGCATTATCATGTACATTGTTTTGCCTTGGTATAAAAGATGGGCTGCAGTAAATATTCTGCTCAATACCACAAATATTCTTGTTAGTTTTTGACCCTATTCAGCTGAGCATGTCCCTTAGTGGCTGACATTATGTGCACTCCTGATCACGAGCAGAATTAGTGGTAGAGCATCATAGCCATGTGTTATAGGGAATTCTTTGGGATCAAGATAATTTACATTTGGAAACATGGCTGTTTCGTTCAACATCTATGAACAACTATTATTCAGGGAACTTTTGAGTGGTATGGGCTGCTCGACCTCAAGAAAACTCTAACTGGGCCCCCACCTGCAAAATCTTGTGCGGGTTATCTTGATGAGATCACCATGTCGCACACATATGGTTGTGATGCATGTGCCATGTGTACCTTTATCAGACAAGTAGTCATGATGGATATACTCGGCTTCGTATATTTTACCTCAGTGTCACTTTGATAGCATGCACTGCTCTCTCACTAAATGATAATAATAATATCGCCAGGCAAAACTTCTGTTTGTTTACAATATTGATATTTTTAGCTTAGAAACAATCAAGAAAAGAATAAAAGTAATTCTGTATTTAGCGAAAGCCGGGGGAAATTATTGAATTCCTCACGAAATTTGTGAATGCTAAATATATTTGAAGACATTTATTTTTGACTTTGTAAATTTTAATTTTTAGGGAATTGTATTTGTATAGCAAAATTTATGCACACGTAATTGTACGTAATTCTTACCATACACACCGAGATGCACAAATAGATGCACACACACACACACCCACAAACACACACACACACAAATTCACACACATACACTCACATACACATACATGCAGACCTACGAAATAATATCACAGAATGAAAACACGCAGAATTATCTATCTATCTATCTATCTATCTATCTATCTATCTATCTATCTATCTATCTATCTATCTATCTATCTATCTATATTTTGTAAAGACAATATCTGCACACTCCTCTCTTCTTTTCTTTCTCTTTTATTAATACTTC
>NC_069003.1:29069519-29077428 GCF_001194135.2 Octopus bimaculoides
ATATATATACAAATAAATTGGACATGGGCGATCGTTGTATTCTTTCTTGTTTTGAGGTTCACAACAAAACGGCAGGGTAGATTCGCATGAAAAATGGCACACATGTGGAGACATGTGCATAGATTGGAACGCACTTTTCATTTTTTCCGGACCCACATATACATATATACATACATCCACGCACACACACACACACACACACTCACACACACACACACACACACTAACATACATACATATATGTACATATATATATATATACATACACTCACTACGTACACACATACACTCATATACATACATACATGTATACGTATACGTGATTATATGCTAGCGTGTCAACATAGTAAATATGAGCACAAAAGTGGGGACCTGATATATAGATCTATACTTAATAATATCAACAACCCTATTTGTAATAAATAACAAATAGCAATGTATAACAAAATATGTGATAGGAACTCAGTAATATGAGATCTACTATATGCTTACCATAAATCTGGATATCAATTAGAAGCTTCATTTCAGATAAAATGATTCGCAATCTCGATATGTGGTGATCAAAAGACCAAAAGAGATGCAACAAGAAACCAAGGGAACCGCTTCTCTGACCTACCTCGATGACATCATAGTATGTGAAGTACGTATAAGAAACACGTTAGCTATTGGTTTGAAAGAAAAGAAATCTTACGATTAATACAGCGTACTGCTCGGTTTTGGAGTGTCTTATGACTCATGGAGTGAATGGAATGTGAATATTACCAATTACTGGATTTTTTTGTTTTTTGTTTCTTTTAGGAAAGAAATTACGATAATGGAAATTGGAACAAAAATGAGGAGATGATTTATTCGGAAGAGAGAAAACGTGACAGTAGATATTTCTGTGAATCTCGCTCTCTCCATTATTTTTTATTAAATTAATTCCCCTCACGGGCAAACTGAGAAACTACAGAGCTGGCTGTGATCCTACAATAACTAAAATGAAAGAAAAATGTCAACTACTCAATATTGATTGGCTCAAACTATATACGAAATACTAAGAAGCTTGTATTCTTTGATCTCATCAGTAAGCATAATTGGTAAGTCTTTTGGTGTATAGTATGAGGTCAATAAAAGTGCAATTTTAATTATGAAATGGCGTCGAAGGATTAAATCCTTCGGGATAAAGATACTATATAATTATGTTAGATCGCTCGAAGATAAAGAAAAAAAAACAAGCACTTAAGGGCGATGCAGGGTTACAAAGTAAGGGAATGAGAAATGAGATAGGAAGGTACTCGAAACGAAATTAATTGGTGGTTATGTAACCAAGGCACTTAGTACGAAGGTTGTGGTAATGTTCTGATCTATGACTCATTATTTGAAAAATTCGATAGAAAGTTCCTCTCGGTACTCAGGAGCACCAACCTTTAAGCAATATCGACTTCAAATTTTGGATAAAGCCAGCGATTTCAAGGGAGGGAATAAGTCGATTATATCGACCTCAGTCCTCAACTGCTACTTATTTTATCGATCCTGAAATGATGAAAGACAATGCCGGCCTCGTGGAAATATGAACTTAGAACGTAACGACGGACGAAATGCTGTTAAGTAATTTTCCCGGCGTGCTAACGTGTCTGCCAGTTCGCCACCTCACCTAAAATTAATATTGATAAGTTCTACTTAACAACAATAAAAGTGGTAGAAGTTTATTAAATGCACAAGACAACATCGGAGCAACAATCTTAGTTTTGAAAAACTATGTTGTGAAAACTGAACACACAATGTTAACTGTAGTCTGAAATATCGATGAAGTCTCTGAAAAAGTGAGAAATTTCATAAACGATAGGAAGAAATAGCAAATCCTATCCCTGGGCTAGGAAAAAAAAAATTACGTAACCAATTAATGCAACAAGACAAAGATATTGGAATGAAGAACTCTAGTTGTGGTCGAGAATGAAATCTGAAACAATTTGTATCGCTGATTGTAACTACTCACAAACAAGTCACTAGGACAAATTTGATAAATAGATACATGTATGCATGCATGTATGTATATGATTGTATGAGTGTGCGTGCGTGAGTGTATGTGCGTGTGTAGATGTGTGTATATGTATGAATATATATGAATATGATGATTGCTTCATTTTTTCAGACGATATACATTTCATATTCCGCCATATTGTTCCAATTTCCTTTCATCATTGAATATACCTAGACATGCCTTTTCACACCACGCATCCTTCGCCGTTTAAATTTATAGAATGCAAAACGGATCAAGAAATGAAATGAAAGTAAAAAATCTAAACGTGATTTGATTTCAGTTACGAGAGCACACACATCACTTTCGCCATTCTCTCGTTTCCCATACCAGTTTCCAATGACAAGCACTTCAAGATGTCTGATATTACTGTGAGTGCAAGTTTTTAGGTCAGAGTATCTTTCTCTTAGAAGAGCAACCTTCCCCACGAAATTTTCGCCTCGTCCATCCCTTGCAAATCTATTTAACCCATAGACTAGACCCTGACTGATAATTAATTATGATTAGGAAAAAGCGAAACCGGTTGACTCTGTCATTATTTTATCTCATAAAAAATCTATACATTCTCTGCATTTTCCTTCTTCTTATACATACATACATGCATGCATGCATACATACGTACACATACACATACATATATACATGCATATGTATGTACGTATTATGTACGCATATATGCATGTATCTAAGTATGTGCGTATGTATGTATGCACGTACGTGTGCATGTACTATTCCGTTCAGTTAATTTTGCATTGGTATATGTTACGCGTTGTTCCAATTCCCGTTTCTCCTTGGTTGGAATTTGCGATTTTATCCCTATTAGCCAGGCTATCCTCTCTGCGAAAAGGAAATGTGAGATGAAGGTTGGACTTTAATTAAAAATATATACTGACTGTAATAGTTCTTGCAAGACCTTTCATACTACATTGTGAAAATATCGCTCAACCTTGACTTTCAATTGTGACCAAGCCATATACCTCACACTCTAACAATAACAATAATTTCATAAATTCATTTTCAGGAGATGCGGATATTCAATAATATTGTCCTCAGCGTGTGAGTAGTACTGAAATTGTATCGTCCTCGAAAGGATAAATGCAAACCTCGGCTAGGTTTGGACTTCAAACCTAAAGCGGTAGAAGAAATGCCGCTTAGCCATGTGTCGAACACGTTAATGACACAACTAGCTCACTGCCTCATTAATAAGAAAAATAATGACATTTTCTGATTTAGAGGATATACCAGCATTGGTGGGAAGTCTTTATGACTACAAGTCTTTATGGCTACAAGCCTTTATGACTAGAATCAAACCAGTATTTGACAAGCACTATATATTATCAAGCCCAGGAGAAAGTAAAGCAAAGTTTGCATCTGCGCGATTTAAAATGAGACAGTAAACATAAATAATCAACAGCCACTCCTCCTCCAATATTTCAGGCCTTATGCCTTTAGTAGAAATGATTATTAGCAAAGTGTCAACGCCTTCTGACAGTGACAGTCATCAACAAGTTTGATGGGATGCTCCATTGAGGGCAATTAAAGAGAATTCAGCAACATTTTTGTACAGAATTAAAATAGGTAATAGAAATGTAAGTAAATTAGTGAACGCCATTAGCAAGACCATCATAACTGACACGGAATCAGCCTGAAAAACCCGATGATATTTCTTTAACGCAAAACACCGAGTTAAAGCTAAAATATATGTTCTAAGACACGAGCACGAAAGCTCTTCAGTGGCCTCCGATAGTAGAGGCACGATATTGCACCAATGCAACAAATCGGTTTTTGATGGACTAGAATGGGAACATATTATTCGATTAAAGACAGATGTGCGTGGTTTTAAATAGCACACTTCTGAACTGCTTTGGACAAGAGATGGGTTAATTGACAATCTATCTCCGATTGTATTTCAAGTACAGTTAACCTTACTCTAGGGAGACTCGTATGAAACTATACTTCTTAATTAATAGACCGCTTTGAATTACTGTTTTTCAATCTGATCAATTTCCTTATAATATTGGTGTCATTCCGTATCCTGTAGGTAATTATGCATTTGTCTAATGGGACTAAATCAAATGTTTTTTGAAACACCAGCGAATAAATGAAACTTATCTGTGCTTCGATAACGCCCTCTGTTGCTGTTACTTTCGTTGATGCTACAGTCATTACTTATTTAGTGGCTCCATTGTTGCGGCTAGAGTTTGCAGCTACAAGAATAACTGTTGTGTCAGTGAACTCTCTCTTTCTCTGACGATTTCGTTGCTGACGTCAGCGGTTTTCCTGACATCGTTGATGCTACTCTTGTTACAGTTGATGTCGTTGCTGTTGTTATCGCTGCTGCTTCTGTTGTTGCTTTCTTTACTATATATGCTGCCTCTAGTGATGTTGCTCATCACAGTCCTGGTAAGCTAAAGAAGATAAATCAATAAAATTAACAAAAGCTACTCACTAGAGATAAAAACAAGACACGAAGTTTCTGAACTTCCCAGAGAATTTCAGCGACTGCATGAACAGTAACAATGACAACACTAATAATACTAAGACAGACTAATATACAAACACAAAAAACAACCCCAGAATACTAAACCGAACCCTAACCCTAACCCTAACCCTAACCGAACCTCAGAATGAACACAAAAGAAAAGAATTGAACGAAGGAAAAACTGAACATGAGAGTGACCCTTTAAGAAAAATAGAACTTACATTGAATATTTTAAGAAACAATTTGAATCATACAGGCGTAGGAGTGGCTTTGTGGTAAGTAGCTTGCTTACCGACCACATGGTTTTGGGTTCAGTCCCACTGCGTGGCACCTTGGGCAAGTGTCTTCTACTATAGCCTCGGGCCGACCAAGGCCTTCTGAGTGAATTTGGTAGACGGAAACTGAAAGAAGCCCGTCGTATATATACGTGTGTGTCTGTGTGTATATATGTTTGTGTGTCTGTGTTTGTCCCCCCCCCCCAACAACATTGCTTGACAACCGATGCTGGTGTTTACGTCCCTGTAACTTAGCGGTTCAGCAAAAGAGACTGATATAATAAGTACTAGGCTTCCAAAGAATAAGTCCTGGGGTCGATTTGCTCGACTAAAGGCGGTGCTCCAGCATGGCCGCAGTAAATGACTGAAACAAGTAAAAGAGTAAAGAGAGTAAAAAGAGAGAGAGATCTGTAACAGCATTAGCAACAGTGGCAACAACAACGACAACAACAACAACAACAGCATCAGTAGCATTTTGTGTAGTCAAATGTTAGAGAAAGGAGCCCATTGCAATTTTGTGGCTTTGTAATTCGCCCACTACGTTCGACTCTGACATTACACAGGCGCATTTGTTTGGATTTCACAAATTTCCCAGAAAATTATTAAGAAAAGAATTGACTGGGAGATCTGAACAAAGTCAGGCAATGATTTAACAAGAATGGCAATAAATTCTGTCTGCCATTCAAAGAGCAACTGGAAGAAGTGCTCTATCAAACATCCTGATATAATCTCTTGATTGAGGCAGATAATGCTTACAAAACTTTACTATTTCGATGAGCGAAAAAGCTGCCGAATGCCAAAACACTGATTGGTATGTTTTGATATACTGTGATCTAGTATTTGCGTCTGACGATCAGTGATATTTGAAACTGTATGGACGGGAGACTGGCCGTCTTCGACATTGTTTGAGGGTGATGCAACTGATTTCCTTGAAAACTTATTAACTCAGGATGAGTGTTGAGTTCATCGATTTGAGCCAGAAAGAAAGGGACAATCCACGCAGTGGAAACACCCCACCTCACCTGTTCCGGAGACAAACAATGTCGTTTCACCTGCAGAGAAGGTGACGACCTCAGTCTTTTGCGATGCAAAAGGCATTGAGTTTATCAATTATCTTCAAAAGGGCCATACCATCAATGGAGAGTACTGTATCCAGTTGCTGAGGCAGTTACAAAAGGCTATTAAGATCAATGGCTGCTGTGTGTGACTGTCTTTTAACTAGTTAATCGTCCTACCCACCCCTATTTTCCTGGTTTGGCCCATCTATCATCTCTTCCCCAACATGACACACCACTTGGCTGGGAACTACTATCGCAGTGATGATGACGTCATATCTACTGATGATGACTTTTTTTTACCAGCAGGGTGAAGGCTTATATACCAATAGGATCCAAGCACTACAACAGCGATCTAAGATGTGCGTAAACCTCAAGGGGGACTATGCTGAGCGCTAGCTTCTTCCGGCAGCCAACAATAACAACACTAATTTTGTGACAAGAAAGATATGATAGTTGCTGGCTTAAGTCTACAAAATGTTGGAGGAAAGCAAAAAGAGCAAAAGCCCCCCCCCCCAAAAAAAAATCATAAAAGCAGGGGAGAGAACTCAAACAATGGACAAAAACATGTAACGGTTAACGACCTCCAAGAAACAGCAGTGACATCATTCCTCTTTCAGAACAAAACTGAATTCCGGCGAGAGATAATCAAGAAAAACAAAGAATTGATACTGACTGACCTTCGAAAGTCGAACTAAAATGTAAAAGACACATTCAAAGATTTATGGTGCAACAGATAACGCAATTGTATTGATTATTGACATGTAAATGCATTTGGAACGTTGGAGGCAATCGAAGGAGAGAATATCGGTAGAAATAATGGAAAAAAAGTATGACGGCGGACGCAGTCATTTTGTGAAAATGTAAGCTGTTTTTTTTTTTCACGAACTGTATGATGAAATTCAAACTGAGCGCTAGACATTATTATTCTCAACAGTGGATCTATCGAAGTTTGTGATACTCTAAATCTACCCAGCTATTGTATTGTAACTTAACATGTGTTAAAATAGGCAAGCCTTAAATCTTTCTAGCCCTAATCCTAAACGATTTCCGCGTCATATTTTTCTGCTTAAGTCATATCCAGTTACAATGATCGTGTGTTTTCACAAACTGTTTTAATAAATCTCATCACATACATACACTCACGCACACACAAATACGCACACGGACGCCATATATATATATATACATACACATACACACACACACATATGTGTGTGTGTCTATCACATGTGCATTTCAAACTGCTGTATTCAGAAGCAGAACATATCCCAAAACAGAAACGCAATTTAATTGAAAATGTAAGCTATATATATAATACGCATGGAATAAAAGCCACACAGATCTTATTATTCAACTGAGCAGAAATCTTATCATTAACAGCAACGATATGCGCGCACATATAAATAATCGCGGGTATAAACAATATAGTTTGACACTCTTCGTCGAACAGGAAGACTCTTGATATGCATCAATTCTCAAAGATATCGAAGGCTCCACCACTTTGCTCATAAAACTGTGGACACTCTTCCACCATAAATTATAGAGTTCTGCAAGAAGAGGTAAGTAAAGTACCTATGCTTTGCAAAAGACACAGAGGGGTTTCTGATCCTAATAATTCACGAATTGTTGACAGTTCTGGAAGATACTTTCGGTTAAATATTCTTCAAGTAGTGAGCTTATCCATCTACGTGTCATTTTCAGAACAGACAATAGGGCGAAAGTCCAAGTTCAAACAGTAGGCAATGCATTTCATGCACATAAGAGATGGTTGAAAAGCATTTAGGAAGAAGAATTACATGTTACTTTCATATATATATCTATGACAACTTCGAGTCTTGTTGCATTATATGAATAAGCGTTAAACGCAGATGTAACGTTTTGCAATATATGTTTGGTTGAGATTTTCATGAACTTAAATCTCCACTTGATGCAAAAGCCTACAGAAAAAAATGTAAAGTTTATCTTCTAGAGGTTATTGAGACGAAGACCTTAAAATTTAGCACCCAAGGTAGACAATCCAGCTCTTACATAGGCGACAGAAAACAACAACGAAATATATATGCATATATATATA
>NC_069003.1:29077580-29078984 GCF_001194135.2 Octopus bimaculoides
TGTGTGTGTGTGTGCGTGTGTGTGTGTGTGTGTATGTATATATAAAGGAGACCACTAGGTGGACTGTTAATATGCTACAAGAAGATAACATGTAATGTGTCTACTAAGAACGAATTGTTCTCAATTCGGTCTTAGTAGACACATTACATGTGATCTTCTTCTAGCACATTATATATATATATATATATATACAATATATATGCTTATGCAATAATCCTTTGAGATCTCAGATATTTCTTCTGAATCTCCATAAGTATATTTATATATATTTATTCGAATGTGCCGAAAAGTCCCTGGCTCTGGGTAAAAAAAAATACAGGAGGATCAATTAAATAAGATTTTATTCAACATAGTCTTCTCTCAGATTCACACACTAATTGTCCTTTATTAGAACTCGGATGTTTGGCCTTTCACGACGTATTTAAAGTCAGGATTCTTTGAGCACCAAAGAGGCTGTAGTCGGAACGGGAGTGGGATGGGAATCTCCGCATCTAAATACATCCGAGTAATGCTGAATGCCACGATGGTACCTCTTCGTATTCCTGAGTGTTTCAGTGACAAAGAGAAGCAAAGCAGGCCGTATATATTTATATATACTCATTAATCAATACATCGACACACATACTCTCTTCCACACGCGGACATAAACCAGACGCAATACACATATACATACACACATACATATATGCACACACACACGCACATATACGTGTGTGTGTTACTAGAAATAGCTCAATACTTATATCTGAAAATCTAGTGCGTATTCTGGCAATATCTGCCGTTGAACGTCAAAAATGGACGTAAAGAAATCAAGACCAGCCGTCAAACGGTAGAGCGTTGTATGAATACAAAACATGCCCGTACGCAGTCAGACCACACTAAAAAATATGCATACACGATGGGCTTCCATACAGTTTCCATGTACCAAATTCACTTGCAACATAGTGTTCAGCCCTAAAGGATATTGGAATACACGTGCCCAATATTCCATGCAGTGCGATTGAACCCGAAAGCTCGTGGCAGCAGAGCAGGGTTCTTAACCATGCAGCCAGTTATTAAGCTTAACTATAGATTCAGATTGGTGAACCTTCACCTGTCAGATTGTCTCCTGATGAAATACGTGATGCTGATGTTTTAAACATCAGCGTAGTATCAATTTGAATAGGCTAAATAAAAAAACAAGATTATATGAACAGAGCGCTTTGGGACATAGTCTCACTGCGCTGTATCTACGCCAAGCGGCTTCTACTACAGCCCTGGGCCTACAAGTACATTGTGAGTGAATTTGGTAGTCGGAAACTGTGCAGAAACCAGTGTGAGTGTGTCTGTGTGTGCATGAGTGTATATATGTAAGTATGTATTTATGTATGTATATATGTATATATATATATATATATATATATA
>NC_069003.1:29081232-29082561 GCF_001194135.2 Octopus bimaculoides
TATATATATATATATATGACTTGAGATGTTTATCTTGCCTTAACTTTTGTTGTCCTCTTTAACAATTATATATCCGCTTTATCGGAAATCTACAATGGTACTACCATAACTGCCATCTCGGTTAGAATCTTGGAGCCTAGATATTCCGTTACAGCACCTGTGAACTAAACCCCTATGTCTCACTCAGGGCCTTCTTAATATATATATATATGTATGTATAAATGTATGTATGTATATATTTTTATGTCTAATTTTGTGCATCTGTGTTTGCCCGCGTCACCGCTTGACAACTGGTTTGGTGTGTTTATGTCGACGCAACAGAGCGATTCGGGAAAGTTAACAGGCTTTAGAAGCTAAAGGGTACTTGGGATCGATTCGTTTGACAAAAATCCTTCAAGGCGGTGCGGTGCCCCGTCATGGCAGCATTGTGATGAATGAAACAAGTAAAACATAAAACATATATATATATGAATATGCACACACACACTCGCACTCACACAAACACACATGTATATACATAGATACATAGACACATGCATACATACATAGACAGATAGATAGACAGATAGATAGATAGATAGAGAGAGAGAGAGAGAGAGTGAGAGAGAGAGATGTATATGTATAATCAGGTAAATGTAATGTTTACGTTAACATCGTTATATGCTCTCGATTTGGTATAAATGGCATAAAAATTCTTTAAAAAAACTAGGAAACGCTACGCATAGTTTTAATGTTTCCTTGCGGCTTGTACCGTGCAGTTGTCAATATGTTTCCCAACAGGTAAACATTAGCCGGCGATATAACCATTAACTGCTATTATACCCTTATCCTGCCTTGTTTTGAGAGTTCAGCACTTTCTTTTATAATCAATCGCTGAATGTAAGTGAGAAGCATTTGCTTTTTCTAACAAACACACGTACACATGTAGAGGCGTATAGAGTCATGCCTGTGCAAGACCCCTATTGTGCAGCTAAAATGCAGGCACAGATGCGTGCATACTCCGATAATTAAGAGCATATACCGTCATATATTCGCTTTACTTGTTAAGATAGTCGCATACATAGGCTAGCATATTGACTAACAGTATTTGATGCGTACGAATGCATCCATCACAATATTAATACGTTTATAACGTATTATAAACGCACGCACAGATACACACACACACACGCGCACACACAGGCCCCACGGACACGCATGCACACACTCACACACAAACGCATACGTATATAAACTCCCCCATATATATATATATATATAAAACTGTAAATAAGTTTATATTATATAAATATATATATAGCAATATATAAATATATCTATATCTATATC
>NC_069003.1:29082853-29083756 GCF_001194135.2 Octopus bimaculoides
CATATAAATAAGAATAAGTATATATATATATATATATATTACATGAATATAGATAGATAGATAGATAGATAGATAGATGTACATGTGTATTTACAAATACCACAAGCACGCGAACGCGAATGTGTTGGTGTCCGCGCATGAATATGTTAGGCGGTGATTTCTCTCTGTCTCACTTTATATGATGTCTTGTTTGTTTACTTGTGTCTGCTACTGACTAAACATTGAAGTGACAGGAGACAATACAAGACTTATTCTACAGCAAGTAAGCAAGTGTTGTTAATTGAATTTTCGAAAGAAAAAAAAAACCCCAAAAAACTAATGATATTTCATGTAACGACAAAATTCTAAAAACAGCAACAAAGTGCGCGGGAAGAAGGAAGAGTGTAGTAGCAGTAGAGTAGATAAGTTTTGTTGCAGCTGTAATGTGAAAACTATTGAACTGATCCAGCATAAACTTTGCCAGGATTCCCAAACTGTTTAACTCGAATCTGAAGTAAGACCGAAAGGAATTGAAGAACAAGTGGAAAAGAAAGAAACATTAATAATTCAGAAAATAAAATAAATTTTATAAAATAAAGATGGAAAGCAGAGGAAGAAAGCAAAATCGATTATTCTTCGAGACTTCTTTACTGCTTTAAAATAATATCAGTTTCTCTCTCTCTTAACTTTCCAATACCTCAGAAGTTGGATTAAAGGCGAACTCAATCTATATATATTGTTTTATTCACCAAGACGTGAAGGCAAGGATGTTTAGAATCAAGGTAGGGCTTGCTTTATAATTTATATTTTTCTCTGAACGATAATAATTATTAAGAATTGTTCTTACTTAAGTAATATTGCAGATTAATTATTTTGTTATATTTTTATTATTGTTTTGCAGCTGAAGCGAATTAATATATATAT
>NC_069003.1:29083766-29086407 GCF_001194135.2 Octopus bimaculoides
ATATATACATGCATATATATATATATATACACACACATTTCATACTCACAAACGCGTATATATAATATAAATACACATGTACACATACAGACATGCACACACACACACACACACATTTACATTTATATATATAAATACAAATATATATATATATATATGATGGATAGGTATATAAAAATGTATGCATATACATATGTATTTGTATGTTTGTATAAATGCATACATGCATGTATGTATGTATGTATGTATGTATGTATGTATGTATATAAACATACAATCACAATTATACGTACTTTTATTCCCTGTGCGGGAGTATTTAGCATTTCAAACTGATGAGAATACATCAAAAATTCTCATCAACAATTTAAAAGCAAATAATTTTCATTTCATGAATCAAATACATCAAAAGCGTGCTCTCTAGTGTTTACTAACAAACGTATACTCTGTCTGAACAAAAGTTTCTACGGCGAGCCGCAAACGCTCGTTACGGAAACTTCACACACAAGCGCGCGCATATATATATATATATATATATATATATATATATATATATATATATATATATATATATATATATATATATATACTTTTTAATAAGGCTGCAAAAATACAAAAAAAATTTCATACAACTCTTACTCAGAATTGCATGTACCCGATCGTGGGACAGTTGTGATATATATGTATATATATAATGTTAGAGAGCCATTATGACTCTATCAGGGTCGTACACAGGTAGTGGTTTCGATTCGTGGACCAGGGTGACGCACTGTGTTTTTGAGAAAAATCCTTCGTTTCACCTCGCTCCAGTTCGCTCAGCTGGTAAGAGCGATTTATCCTGCAATACACCGGCGTCCCATCCAGCGGCGATTACATACACCACACCAACCGAGAAACCGGCTTTATGAGTACATATGACTCAGGGAAGATTTTTCGCCTTTAGATCTATCTATGTATCTATCTCTCTCTTTATCTATCTATCTATCTATCTATCTATCTATTTATCTATCTATCTGTCTGTCTTCTGTCTACCTATCTATCTATTTCTGTCTCTGTCTATGTCTCTCTCTTTCTATCTGTCTGTCTCTCTCTCCCTCAATCTACCTGTCGTTCACATGTACAGGAAACAAAAGACAGAGGTAGGTGAGAGATCAGCAAGCAGGTGTATTAGCTTAACACTCGGGAAAAATCGAAAAGTCTTTGTCGTTTCAAGTCTACGCTCTCCGACAGAAAGGGATAAGAGACGAGAGAAGAGAGAAAAAAAGCAGAAATTGGAAATGTGTTTCGGGACTAACGACACCGCAATTTATATATATATACAGTGAGCATGTGTGTGTATGTATACATACACCCATATATTTACAGATTCACACATACATATGAAAATGCATAAATCTGCACTTCATGTATATATTTAGATGAATATGTATGTACAAATATATATGTGTGCATCTATATCAGTGTATATGTATTTACCATGTGCATATGCATGCCTGTAACGAAGTCGAATAAAGAATCATAACTTTATTCACTGACAGATTACTATTATATCTCTGACTGTAAATAGAATCTAGGCTTATTGTTAATGCTTTTTCCTTAAATATTTTGTCTCGCGCACAGTTATACTCTATCTATATTATATATATTTAATGGATTTAGCCGTAGGGTTGCAGCCGTACGGGGTTCCCCTCTTAAGGGGATTGATCGATTATATTCCACCTGTTACTTTATATAGTAGGGTTTATCGATTTCTTGAAGTCATCCTTATTCTTAAAAGGGGCACAACTCACCAAAGTTCGACACGTCTTGAAACGCACAAAAAACACCATCACAAATATGCACACGCGCACACATAAATATATGCACACAAACATACCTACATATATACATACATACATTCATACATACATGCATACATATATAAATATTGCATATATATATATATATATATATATATATATATATATATATATATATATATATATATATATATAGAGAGAGAGAGAGAGAGAGAGAGAGAGAGAGAGAGAGATACATATATATATATATGGATATACATATATATATGTATGTATGTATGTATGTATAAGTCGGAGAGGAGCACACGCCATCAACGTGATGCTGGGTTAGAAGCATACGAAGCCCAATAAACTCATCATGACTTCTCATCTATTAAGAGTACACCAGGCACAAGCGATGCCTTACAACCTTATATGCGTCACATGGTGACACAATATTAAGATAAACAGTGCATTTGTCTTTCTCGCAGTCTCCATTTTGCCAAACATCAGATGTTAAGCAATGATTCCTCTCGAGGCATTTGTCTATATTGGGACGTATATAGACAGCACATGGTCGGAAAGCAAATTTCTTATATGCAAAGTTAAGCCAAATTATGTTCTACGTAACCTTGTTCCCTACAAGTTGTTCGCTGCACATTTGCAACCGTTACACAAAATGCTGATGTATCCTAAAAAGACAGTACGACAGACACTAAGCATCAGTTCCCCTTAATAATGTATCAGTCTTGAGTGCGGAGTCTCAGAATGCGGGAGTTCATCCGGATTTGGGCAACGTATTTCTTCTCTGGGTAAGTGGTTCCCTGCTTTTTTAATGGCGGATCCATATATACAGTCGGAGAGCT
>NC_069003.1:29087052-29088018 GCF_001194135.2 Octopus bimaculoides
TTTCGATTTCCTCCGTTGATTTTGTATATATATATATATATATATATATATATGTATGTATGTATGTATGTATGTATGTATGCATGTATGAATGCAACTACAGGTGTGCCGTTGGCAGTTTCGTTTCCATCTATGAACTTTCTCTTTCCTTTTTCCGACCAAGTGCTATGCTCGAAACGTGAAATCCTCTCCCTTCATCGAACGACAAACCAATACATTTCTTGTGAACTTGCACATGTTCGTATTTATTCCTTCTGTTTTCGTTTATTTGGATTGATTATATATATGTGCGTGTGAGTGTGTGTTTGTATAATAGAGTTGTAATTGTTACTAATTTAGGTAAAAGGCTGATTAATCGAAACTGTCCACCCAACCGCTAAATTACTGCTCGATTTTATCGAATTTTGAGTGATATAAGGGGAATTGAACTCAAAACCTAAAACTCCTAAACACATTCCGTTCAGTATTTTGTTCGAAGTTTTACTGATAGAGCTAGGTATATAGGTTAATGAAGATTAGTTTCATATGGCAACCTACAAAAGATGAAATGCTTAAATGACTTTGGCAGGATTTGAAAACAAAATAGGAAAGTAAATATCAGAAGAAACACACACAGCATTTACCCAATAATAACTTCTTGTACGATTGGCAAACGTTCTAAAAATTTATGTGATCAATTCCTTTTTTAATTGTTGAGCTAAGAAACATGAAATGGAAAAAATGCCTTAGTTGTGTGAGGGCTCAGGGCACAATGAGCAAGAATGGTTAGTACTAGGCAATCTATACGTTACTATAATTGTATTCGGATTTACTAAATAGTACAATACTCTATTGTTGGTATTTGAGTATTGTTGTTCGCTATCTTTGCACCTATGTACTTACGTGTCTGTGTGTATGTGTGTATGTGTGTATGTTTCTGTGTGCGTGTGCGTTTGTGTGTGCGAGTATGTGTATATATATATATAT
>NC_069003.1:29088644-29089192 GCF_001194135.2 Octopus bimaculoides
ATATATATATATATATATACATATATAAATATATATTTCTCTATCCTCATATATGAATGTATATGTATATATTCATAGATATATATATGTATACTTATACATATATTCATATATGTATACATTCATATACTCATTTACTTCACTCAATCATGTGACTGTGGCCATGCTGGAGCACCACCTTCAGTCGAGCAAATCGGCCCCACGACTTTATCTTTGTAAGCATAGTACTTATTGGTCTCTTTTGCCGAACCGTTATGTTACGAGAACGTAAACACACCAACATGGATTGTCATGCGATATTGGAGGGGGGGGGGTGACAAACACAGACACACAAGCATATACACACATACATATATACATATATACGACGAGCTTCTTTCAGTTTCCATCTACCAAATCCACTCAGAATGCTTTGCTCGGTCCGAGGCTATAGTAGAAGACACTTGCCCAAGGTGCCACGCAGTGGGACTGAACCCGGATCCATGTGGTTGGTAAGCAAGCTATTTACGACACAGCCACTCCTACGCCTATATATATATATATATATA
>NC_069003.1:29092328-29098043 GCF_001194135.2 Octopus bimaculoides
ATATGTGTGTGTGTGTGTGTGTGGCGGGGTGTCTGTGTGTGTGTGTATGTATGTATGTATGTATGTATGTATGTATGCATAGAGAGGGACAATAAGATATCGTCTTACACCGCTAATATACTTTCTTGAAGGATGCTGCCATGCTGGCATGGCGGACAAGAAACATTTCGCATATACGTAATGCCTATCCATATCCGGGTTACGCAGTTACAGCGGTGTGGACTGAAGCAATATGAAATGTGGTGATTTGTTTTTGTCGTGAACATCACGCTCCACCTGTCGGGATATATAAACATCTTAACAACGACTATGCCACGTGCCTTCACACAAACACACACACACACACACACACACACACACATATCAGCAGATTTAATCGTCTTACCATGAATCTATGTTTTCATAAAATTCTGATAAGAACATGTCAGCGTTCTCATTCTCAAAGAAAGCTGTTTTCTTTACTGTGTCTCCAATACATATGACACACCCATAGCCTTCATAAATCTCTTCAGCCATTCCACACTGATAAAATCAATATCGCATATTCAACATTAATACTAAAGAATATTAATAGAATATTAATATCCGTGTCAAAATCTCAGTGAAAGTTTGACTAAAGTTCAGTCAACATGAGAAACAAAATGTGTGCAGATTAGTAGATGTCTTATATCGAAGAGCTGTTTATATAAGGTTAAGGATGTGTGAAAACGAAGGAGAAACATCTGTGACTAAATCATGTTGCTACACCATAAGTATAATTCCTCTCTCATAAATGAGGCACTTAGATATGTAAATAACTGCCTTAGCACCAATCCGCTTATTAGATTTCTTAAGACCAGTGAGTAACTAAGGAATTGTTGCTACAAATGTATATAAAACATATCAGAAATGTAACTTGTATGTATTTATAATTGCGTGCGTGTGGTGGACTACTTGCCATAAGGTGTTGCTCTCACGATCAGGAGATCATAACTTGGGATCGTGAACTGGGAGGGGATGTTGTGGTCTTAACCAAAACACTTCATTTCGCGTTATTCTGACGTAGACTTAGTGTATGGTGTGAGACGCTGATGTACGGCACACTTTTCTTTCATCACTGTAAATAAATCATCACGAAATTGCAGAATCGTCTTTCTGCGACTCAAGAGAGTTTCAAGGTGATATATATTAAAATTAGATTAAATAAATGGATCGCAGTCACTTCCGACGATGAGTATTAAGTATTCTAATCAAATGTATGGCATCATGTAGACAACTAGTTATTACTTCCCAGGAAGAATCATTATTGCACAGTGTACCAAGTGAATTTTATGTTCAGTCCCATCGTCAGATTTTTGCAGTTTCCATATTCACATTTATATTGACAGGGACTTGGTTGACCCAGACTTTTATGGCAGCTACTGATGATACCACCGGGGCGTTGGGAGTTGGCTGCGTGCTTCTTAACCAATCACTGTTGCGGCGTCACGTGAAACTGAACAGCGCAGCCAATACATTTATATAAAAAGACAACATGGACACAAAACACGCATATACACATAACACATATACATACATAGACGTGCATACACACACGTAGATACCTACAGACATAAAATGAAATGTTTTCACGTATAGATATGGATCGTTGACTTTCAAATCCGAAAACGGTTACTAAAGCCAGAGTTTTCCACATCAACAAAATAGCAGGGGTAGCGAATGTATGAGATGGACGGCCCACTCACGGCAACGATTTTATGGAGACAGCATTTTAAGGGCTGCAATATAAGGGGTGCATGAGGAAGGGCGGCAAAGGCAAAGGCAAGGGCCTCTTCAGACATCACACACTATTGCTATATTACTATAAAGTGAAAACAAACAGGTATATCTTTATCACTGATTCAAATGTCCCTCATACAACATCTACGAACAGACAAGCATATGCCATCATGGATCATGGAAATCAGAAACGAGCTTCTGACTACTGACCAAGAAGGTATACTCTGAAATTGATCCATAATACAAGTCATCAGATGAAAATGTGTATGTATATCAGTAGAAATTCGTGAATGGCTATGTCGCCAGAATGCTTCATACTCACAGTAAACGATATCACAAAACTGGTCACGTTTTGAGCAACACTGATTTTATTTTAAGAGAGGTACATTGGCACTATAGGAAAACAAATAAACCTTACAGCAGAAAGCAACAATGCCTGGAAATTTGGGGCGGGAGCTAGTCGATTATATCGATCTCAGTACGTAACTGGTAATTATTTCATCGACCGTATAAGGATAAGAAGCAAAGAATAACTCGACGGAATTTGAACTCAGAATGTTATGATGGTCGAAATGCGGCTGAGCATCTTAACCGATATGCTGACGATTCTGTCAGCTCACTGCCTGACTAACAAAATATAATAACTGCATAATTAAAGTAGAGACATGGACAAAGAAACACGTAAGATACTTTGATACGACAACAGATTCTGACTCTGGGACAGTAGCATGCCTTGAATGGTAGTAGATGGTCTGCTTCGAACGATGCAATTCTGAGTGTGACACTTTTGGGTCTGTATAAACCCGTATAGTCTGTGTTGGCGGGAGGAAGTGTGCAATTAGAGTGCTGCCACGAGCAACACACATTCTACTTACGTCTCAAGTGTGGAACCAACAAAAAAAAGATGTAACTCAGAATATAGGCTGCTTCCTGAAGTATGGTATTTGTACGTTGTAATCGATAGAGTGTACTGTTCTGAGGATAAAAGTGCTAGGAGTAACGATACTATAAATGCTCAGACTCATAAAATAAAATGATGATGATGCAAATTTATAGAAAAAGCCTCAGGAAAATATATGCAAAATGGTCCAGATGCGAGACAGAAAAAAGAAAGTATCCGAAGAAGTGGAAATCAATTGCCAAGCAGATGTTGACACAGTAAGCAAATTTATTGAAATAGAAAACGTCCATAGTGAATTAATGAGATTTCTACAGACACCCCACCCAGATTTATAGCTTTAGAGTTATCATACTGGTAATTACCAGGGTATTTGGATATGGAGTTAACTGCATCCGAAACAATCTTGTAAATCTAGGCTTCACTAAACATGAAATGTCACCGCTAGTTAGGAAATTGCGATCGCAAGCCATTATTACTGGAACTAAAGACATTTGTAAATCATTCTCGAAGTTTAGATTGTAATAACTGCATTTACATACAACGTTTATGTACAGCATAATTATATCTTCAACGTAATTAAATGTAGACACACGAAAACTAAACCATTTACAAACAAGCAATACATTTATGATAGCTTACAAACATGCGCACATACACACACACACACACATATATATATATATGTGTGTGTGTAATGCATATATATATATATATATATATATATAAACATATATACATATATATATACACACACATATATATATATATATATATATACATATATATATATATATATACATACATACATGCAAATACATACATACATGTATATACGTATATAGATATATACGTACATATACTGGTACAATACATGATTATCTATCTGATTTCCAAATTCTAATGAACGGTTTGGATATTAGTATTTTCTCTAATTGTGAGAAATTTTAAATATAACCAGCGGAAAACACTCGGCACCTCTCAGTGGCTCACGCACATAAACACATAGGTATAGAAATGAAAGAGATGAGTGCTGAATACGCTGCGCATAGTTTATCTTTAAAATAGTTTGTGGCTTTATAATTATGTATGTATATATGTACGTATGCATTTATCTATGTATGTTTGTACGTATGATCTGTGTTTACGCGTGTGTGTGTGTGCGTGTATCTGTGTGTTTGTGTGTGTCAGTGCACATCATAAGAAATTCAAATACATTCCACGGATATAAGCTCATTCATGTGTGCGCAAAGATTTCTCTCATAATAACGAGGAAGAACAATAGCACAACTCCTTGGCATTACTCTCTACTTACATAGGGAAACGATTATCTTTCACTATAATATACAATAAATGTTATTAAATGTCAATTATCAATTAATCTTTTGATGATTCTGTCTCGACACGCCATTTATAACTGAAATCATGACGTTGATATATAAGTTGTACAAACGGATTTATTGTGTTTATTTCAATGACTTATTGATTCGAGTTGAAACAGAGCATAGAATGGACATGTTTATAGTCTTGCTATTTTAATTTGGGGTCAGAAGGAAGGCAATGACCATGTCTTTTTATAAGGCTGTGACGACTAATGAGAAGGGTAGAGGAAGAAAATCACTAACCAGAGAGCTGCCAGAATCCTAGCAACAATGTCATACAAAGTAGTGGTTGGTGGGTTTGAACCGGCTCAAGTGAACTATGGAGTCAACCATCCAAGTAAACCGGGGCAAGATTTGAACTCCGGACGTAATGATGCGTCCGATCCTGCATGCTTACAATCACTTCATTTTTACCTTTCTGACATAGTATATCTTTTTTGTCGCAAAGAAAACTTGGTCTGGGTGGGATTTGAATTCACACAGCGAAGCAGTTTATTGGACAGCTCTAACGTTTCTGTCAAAGTCACTGCCTCTCCCATTTCTGGTTTCAAATTTTGGTACAAGGCAAGCATTCCCGAGGAAGCGGTTAAGTCGATTACATGTGTTCAACTGATACTTACTTTCCTCAACCCCGAAAGGATGAAAAGCAAATTCGAAATGGCATTGCGTGGAATTCAGAACGTAAAAACGGACGATATGCCGCTAAGCAATTTGTTCGGCGTATTGATGTTTCTGCTAGCACTCCGCTTTCATTGTCCCTTACATAATTGTTGGTGCTATTTAGCCCCATGTCAACACGCAATGAGTAAAACTTGATCTTGATATATATGAGTTCTACAAACGGATTCATTGTATTTCCTGGTGCAATGTTAGAACGTCGGAGAAAATTATTTGCGGTAGTTTGTCCGACTCCCTACCTGCCAAGTTCAACTTCCCCCGTGCCAAGTTCAAATTGTAACTTTGCAAAATTCGAACTACTATAGAGTTCTGTACAGTTAACCATCACTAATGTGCGAGTATGGCTTAGTAATATTTATTTCACACTTGTTTAGATGCTTTTGTTGTTGCGAATAGAAAGTTACCATTTGAACCCTCACTTATGGGCCAGTTAAACATCCAGTATATGTCAGCCGGAGACAGAGAGGAGTGCCGCCCAATTTGGTTCAAAAATTGCATGATGTTGCGGTCATGAGATGAGAACTTTTAACACCTAGGTCACGTGCATTTTACAATATTATATATATATATACATATATAAACAAGAGGTTGCTGAAACGTCCCTGGTTAGGAGGGAAAAGAAAATACAGATTCATACACTTATTGCAGCAGTCTTTCACATTTTCTATGCCCTGCAAAAGAGGTCGGAAATTTGGGCGATAACCTTAAAGTCCAAAACATTTCAGCCCCTGCTTCCTCGCAATTTATATATATATGTGCATATATACATACACGCACCCCCCACACACATATATGGGCAATTAAGCACATATATATGTGACATATATCCTACTAAATCATTATTTGTATTTTTTTTGCAAAATATATCCAAACTCTCTAAACTACACTTTTATTTCTAACATGCGGCTGACTATTAATTTCTCGTTTCATATATTCTCAGAAACAACAATTAAATTATAAAAGCTTCATAAAATGTAATTTCATGCCCACTATATATAT
>NC_069003.1:29098172-29100360 GCF_001194135.2 Octopus bimaculoides
TATATATAGATATATTAATACATCCAAGTGTGGTTCCCGTATTGAATCATCATTTTCTGTTCGCTATATTAAGACTGTGTATAATGTAATGAATGTTGATCATAAATCCATTTTTAATGTAAGGAAAGTCAAAATTAAATATTTTGCGTCCATTTTTATTGTTACAAGTTAATAGGCGTGTATTTTCTATTATATATACAGCTGTTTATGGTTTGTATCCGATGCGTCTGTGTATATATACATATGCACATGTAAGCATAGATGTATAAAGATCTAAGCATAGTCACGTATACACATCTACGTGTGCTTCCACTACAACATACTCCACGTACAATATGCACACGTACATACATATGTAACTAAATATATATATATATATATATACACACATACATATATATATACATATACAAGTGCCTTTGTGCTTTCTGTCAGCTGCTGCCTATATAAACATAACTGCGCGTATTATAGACACGCAGAAACAACATCACGCATTTACTTGTGTGCTATACCATTGAATCACCATGTATACATTTGCAATACATTTGCGAATGTATAGTTGGTGTCCCCTTGGGAAATCTCAACATGCAAAGGCTGCAAGTTGTTTATAATCCTTGTTATCGAAGTTCCGTTTGATTCTGACAGAAGCTTTCACTATTTTACATCTTTCATCTTTAATCTTTTACTTGTTTCAGTCATTGGACTGTAGTCATGACAGCAGGATACTGCCTTCAAGTAGCTTTAGTTGAACAAAGGAACAACAAACAATGTATATTTTCGTTCTAAAGTCCGTTACTTATTTCATCTAATTCTTTTGCTGAGCCACTAGGTTATGATAGGGTAAAAAAAGAAACACAACGTTTATCAATCGGTCACGAGGAGACACACATATACAAGACTCGCACGCACGCACACACACACACACACACACACACACACACACACACACACACACACACACACACACACACACACCCACACGTCCGGGTGCTGGTGGTGCTGGTGTAGTTTATGGTGCAACGGTGGTATTGACGTTGCGCTGCTGCTACCGTTTATGATATGGTGGTGGTGGTGTTAGTAGTAATAGTGGTAATGGTACAATGGTATCAATGGTGTCTTGGCTGTAGTTACGACAACAATGGTAGTGGTGTTGGTGTTAGCCAAAGATGCAGTCTATGTTTTCCTTCTGCTAATTTCCTTATACTTATTCTCGGACAAGACAAATCTCAAGACACGATAACTAAAGTACAATGAAACCGTATTGTTTCTGTTTTTCCATTTATTTATTTATTTATATATTAATTTGTTTGTTTCCTTGATTTTTTCAAAAGAGGACACCTCCTCTGCTATTGTCATGTTCAAAGGTAACATCTTCTGATTGATGTAGTGTAGGTCATGGGAGAAGGGCGTATTCTACGGTGACAATGTATTCAAGATATTCGTCTCATTGGCACACAGCATTCCAAGGCACCAGTGCCTCGACATGTGGCTCATCACGCAGAAGCACTCAACATCCCAGAAACCTGTGTGGTAATGATCCGTCAAAAAGGTTACTGGTAGCTTCCACTAACGTACACTACATCGACCAGCATGTTTTACGTCCGATCCTGCTTTGACGTATGAAGAAATAATATTAAATGATCGCTAATAAATGCTTTGCTTTACGAATACCACTTAGAAGCACTGGATACTAGTTATAACTATTACAAAGACATCATTAACGAGAAATGCCTGCATGGTTTGATATCATAGAAGTGATTAGGTGAAATCTGTGTTGATCCACAGTATGGAATAGGAAACATCGAAAACACAAAAAAAGTCTCATGGCTAAAACGAGAAATTGCCTTTGATAAATGACGTCTTTTAAGTGTTTGTATTTCAGAAGTCTAAGGATTAATTGGCCACAACTAGTGAGATAAGAGCTGAACAAACAGATGTTATAACAAATTTTATAGCCTCCCACTGAGTAATTGGTGTGTAATTGATATTTACGACAGATCACCGTTTGAAGCAAAATGGCAATGTCATATGTGTCAGGAAGATGCACGCCTTCATGCACACAAGAGAGCGAGTGCGCGCACTTACACAGACTTTCGGGATTTCTCATGCAAGGTTGTTCGGTAATAAATTCGCGCGCTCGTAAAGGTGTATGCAAATATGCACATAGTAATTATATATATATATATAT
>NC_069003.1:29100890-29102145 GCF_001194135.2 Octopus bimaculoides
ATATATATATATATATACATGTAAATTTATATTTATGTATACACATGTAATATATTATTTTTATAATATATACTATATAGTTGTAGATCCAACTCCGAATTTCCAACATACACAAACACGCGCGCACGCACACACACACACACACACACACACGCAAACATATATACATTTAAGTACGCATGCACGTCTCCTTCTACCTTTGCATTTGTACGCATGTCAGCATGTTTGTTGCTCAGAGAATGGATGCATGCAGCACTTTAACTTTCACCATTTTATTAACTTTACGTCTATTTACATTTGTACGTATATGTGTATGCGTGTGCGCGCGTGAATGTGTATGTCTGTTTCCGTATGTCCGTCTGTAAACATTCATATCCATGTATGCATAACGCCATCTTTGTTTGCCCACCTTTAACTTTCATCTTATTTGCAAGTTAACTCACAGTATCCATCTCCTAAAATGTTGACTACGACTCTTCAGTTACATGTGATATCTTCCAGCTTCTTCCCCTTTATTCTTTTTTCCTCTCATATATATATATATTGTCTTCTTCTGCCTCACTTTCACTCGCATCTTCTCTGTTGTCGTTTCTCCCTCTTAATAGCTGGCTCAATTTTCCTCTGAAGTACATCATCATATAGGTAAAATCGACTTTTAATGCTTGGTATTAACTTAGTGACGAATATGGAGCATAAGCGTGAGGTATACTTACGATTGACTTTGGCTGTACATAACAGTATATCAATATATGTCCACACACATATGTATATAATTACGTATGTGCCGATATGTGTCCACACACACATACGTTTATTCAGAGACACAAGCATACACACAGATGTAAGCATGTTCAGCGCAACGGACATTTGCATATCATTTGTTACTATCGACTGATAATACTATTAAGCACTGTATTAACCACATCAATTTACTGGAATGGAATGGTTCATGATCCGGTACATGGAGTTCGAAACTCGCCAGTAGCAGGCATACATCTAAGTGCACATAGAAACAAGAATACTGTATTTATCCATGTCAGTCTGTCTGTTTTGCTGTCTGTCTGTCTGTCTCTCTCTCTCTCTCTATCTATCTATCTATCTATCTATCTATCTACCTATCTATCTATCTATCCGAATAAGTAAGCAAATGGCTGTGTAAGCAATAAACAGATGTATTAGTTTAATGCTCGGGAAGTGAGAATATCTTTTACGTTTCGAGCCTACGCTCTTCGACATGTATATATATATATATATA
>NC_069003.1:29102155-29104694 GCF_001194135.2 Octopus bimaculoides
ATATATATACCTTACTTGTCTCAGTTTTTGACTGCGGCTGGGACCCCCTAGGAAGTTCTTATTTTTTATTTAGTATTGTATTCCTTTTGCAAATGTAAAAATACTATTGCCCACTATTGGTGATCGACAGAATCTTGACAACGTTAAAGATATTTTCAGATATTGACTACAGATGTTGACCATATCGATGACAACATTCGCCAAATAACCTCACAAGTTGCAACCAATGTTAGAAATCAATAGTACATGTCAGCGAGTAGTGGATTGATAGAATTGTTACAATCTTACATCAATTATTAGAGCGTTGATTTATTTAGTTAAGGTCATACCATGTTCCGTGTTCAAATTTCTTCGAAATCACTTTTGTGTATCCTTCTGCGACTTAGATAAAATATATGACTCTAAATGAGTTCATAGATTATTCCCAACGACCTGCATTTTGGCCTTGTGCCTGTTAGAATTTTATTTTACAATGTTTGTGGGGATTATCAATAACCGATAGAGCATCAGTTAAAACGTTTTTTGTTATTCATTTACATTTCCTATGCTAACGAGTGTGTCAACATCTACGGAGCTGGAAATGAGTTACAAATTTAATCCTCTCCCTTTAGAGAAGTACATACTGGATGGCGTAGCGCTGGACACGATATGAGCTTTATGAGGATAATGGGATGAGGTGTGGACTGCTGGAACTTCTGTCATCACATATCAGCTCGATTAGCACCGATTTAGCTTTGAACAACAGCATCAACGATATGAAAAATGACTATATCTTTTTAAATTCTGAATTTCAATACAGCCAGCGTCGCCTTTGTCATTAAGGCCTTCAAGAATAATTGTTATTTCGCCTTTGGTTAGCCTTGTCCCAGCAGACTTATAATGAAAAAGGACACCATTCATGGTATTCCACTTATTTGACGTAAGTCAGTGAATGCAGAGAGCCTTATTCACTAGCTGTATTCAGAGAGTACCCCGTGTTAAATACTGGAACATGTCATACATTTAAGGAAGGAGAGAGTGTTTTTGGATACACTCGGTCGCCTTTTCTAGTTATTCAAGTATCTATTCGTAAAGGATTCGTTACAATGTTGATAACATGAAAGGTAATTAAATAATATTGTTTTAATTGGGAACGGTCATATTTTGCCAATTAAACACACGCAAGATATGTTTGGTCTCTACTTCAGCTTAATTATTTTTGTTATGTCTGTTGCTTTATCGAAACAATATTGTCACATATGCTGTGACATCTTCAGAAAACCTTTATGCCACGTGCCTCCGCTTGTTCTACGTAGTCCATTTTATCTTTCTGTGGTATGTATCCTTATCTGCAGATAAGGGTATATATCACACAAAGACAAAATCTACAGATGAGGATACAATGGGAGCGGAACAATGTGTGTGTGTGTGTGTGTATATGTTTGTGTGTCTGTGTTTGTCCCCCAACATCGTTTGACATCCGATGCTGATGTGTTTACGTCCCCGTAACTTAACGTTTCGACCAAAGAGATCGATAGAATAAGTACTAGGCTTACAAAGAATAAGTCCTGGGGTCGATTTGCTCGACTAAAGGCGGTGCTGCAGTATGGCCGCAGTCAAATGACTGGAACAAATAAAAGAGTAAAAGAGAAGAGAGAGAGAGAGAGAATTCGTTTGGTTAATTGGCAAAAAATATCACCATCAACAAATATATTATCTGCTTCAACACATGATTTTACATCAGGAATCTTTCAAAACAAATGCATAAACGTAATTAAATAACGTTATCAATAAAATCGATCTCACCTTTTTCTCATAATGTCTATCTCTGTACATGTGTTGGAGAAAAATACAGTGAATATTACTGAGCAACCGGGTAACGTCGATAAAACGCTATACAAAGAGTTGTTATGCAACATGTTGCTTCGTCTCCTTTTTCGTTGTTAGGTCATATATTCTATACAAAGTCTTCGTTTCATCGTTCACCCGTCAATAGACTAAGAATCAATAATATATTGGGATGTATTTCAATCGATATTTCAAGAAAAGGAATCAGGATTGATTTTGTCTTGAATGTAATTTTGACACTGGTATACCGTTGACGTTGTAGATTAATTAACCCCTGATAAATTAAGATCCCGAAGGCCAAATGCAAGAAAAAAAGATAAGAAAATAAGTAAATAAAAAACGTTTCACATAAGAGTGTACCGTTATCCTTTCGGAGTATTTGAAATATAAAATAAAGTACCATACACATACAAGGATACATGTAATCGATTATCAAATTTACTGGTCTCATCCCTAAGTTACAAATGAAATAGCGCCTGGCATTTAATTCGATGAGGAAACGATTCTATCACCTGCGTGAAACTTGGTGGAAGGGGACTTGTCAATCACATCGACCTCAGTGTTTCACTGACATATAATTTGTTGATGCTGAGAGGATGAAAGGTAAAGTCGGCTTTGTCTGAATGTGAACTCAGAACGTAACATGCTAAAGATTCTGCTAGCTTCCCGCCTTTATAATAATAATAATAATAATAATAATAATAATAATAAT
>NC_069003.1:29104811-29109866 GCF_001194135.2 Octopus bimaculoides
TTATTATTATTATTATTATTATTATTATTATTATTATTATTATTATTATTATTATTATTATTATTATTATAAAGGCGGGAAGCTAGCAGAATCTTTAGCATGTTACGTTCTGAGTTCACATTCAGACAAAGCCGACTTTACCTTTCATCCTCTCAGCATCAACAAATTATATGTCAGTGAAACACTGAGGTCGATGTGATTGACAAGTCCCCTTCCACCAAGTTTCACGCAGGTGATAGAATCGTTTCCTCACCGAATTAAATGCCAGGCGCTATTTCATTCGTCTTTCCTTTCTCAGGTTCAATTCTGCTGAGGTAGACTTTGCTTTTCAAGATTTCGGGATCAATAAAGTAAGTACCAGTTATGCACTGAGGTTAATGTAATAGACAGGCTCCATTTCTCAAAATTGCTGTCCTTGTGCCAAAATTTGAAATCAATATTATTATCATTAAGAAGGAAACGTAGTTGTTGCTGATGAGAAGTGTTCGTGTTATTCCATCTAATCTCTAAAGGTTAAAGAGTTTCTAGTCGATGGAATTGAAACCATATTTCACTATAAGTATAACTAACGTGTTGGAAACTGATACGATTTCTAGGGTTGAGCACCACCTTACTCTTCCAGATTACATTTTTCGGGTATTTCTTTTAATTTAAGTGTGTTGAATTCCGTCACCCTACTATATGCCAAGATATTCTTTAAGTGCACCAGAGTAATTTCTAGTGCTTAGGTCAAGTGTGGTGGATGATGTCATTCACCGTTAGAAACCTGCTTTTGCGCACTTATCATGTGCCTTTTCTATTTCTATGTCGCTGTTAAACTGTTTACCTACCGTTATTAAGAGTCCTTTCAATTGATCATTCTTGACATATAGTCCATGTCATCCATAAAGAATAAATGAGTGATTTTGCTACTATTGATTTTGCATCTGTACCCACCGTTATTCAGCTCACTAGAAAATGAGAGGGAGATCATACAAAACAAGAGGAGCGAAAGAGAATCGTCTTGGGATATTCCACAACGTATTTTGATTTTACTTGATTGCATAGTTTAGTTATTGAGATTTATATACAGAGATTTTTTTCTCCCACTTTGTCATAATATGTCGAAGGCAATTACTAGAGTGAACTTGTATTTTTGGAGAGCTTTTAATACCCACTCATGGAGAACATTGACGAAAGCTTCGCGGTAAACGATTCATGCAGTACTTAATTTCTTACTCTTTATACGACAATTTTTTAGTTTCATTTGGTTAATCATCTGTTTCGCTTTACAGTCATAGGAGTTCTTTTTACCTTCTTTCTGTTCTTTTAGAATATTATGCTTCCTTCAAGGAAAGAGAATACTGTTTCAAAAGGTATTCAAATCAGAATATTGTTAATAACGGCAAAGCATCTAATAGGACTTTACTTCCTGCTTTTCTTTTTCTTTTAGTTACTAATATATAAGTTAGAAGGTACGCTGTGCCTTCTGTCAACCAGTTGGGAACTTGCTCAGAATTTCGTATTTATTTTCTTGGCTAATGCATGGTGCATTCTTGTAGTGGTATTTAAACAATAATCAGGCATTTGTTTTTATTCTTAGTGATTTCTCGTTGTGTGTTTCTATAAAGGGCTGACTAAGCTCTGACATTTTAAACCCGATCCATCTTTCATTCTTTCATTTTCCATATTAATCCAAACTGCTTCTTCATTATAATCTTTTTGAGTAACTTCAGATATTCCAAAATCCCTTATCTCTCATATTTGATGGATCTTCTACTTCTATTGGTTGTTTCTTCATTGCTCCCTAAAATTTCTTTGCGTCTGTTTGGAAAGTCTTTTTTTCTCCGTTTTGCTTTTTCTTTTAAAACGTTGGGGATTGAATTTCATGCGGTGTTCCAGCATCTCTTAAAAGGTAAGGAGAATTTACACATCTCTTAATTTGAATATTATTTTAACTTTATTTTTGGTTTTGACATTAATTCTTATTGAGAGTTCAACAGCAATCAACCGTTTTCTTCACTGATGTTTAATTTGTTTCTGTTCTTTGATTTTCCACTTTTACTACTTGTTGACATATTCACTTTTCCCTTTGAGTTCAATATGCTAGCTCAAAGCCTCAACCGTTGTGTATTGAACGTTAATTATGGTTATTAAGTCAGTTTCATCTCCCCTCATTATTTCTTCCATTAATGCATTACACACTTTACTCTCATATGCTTTTTTGTCATTGTTTTGCATGTTTGGCTGCTGGACTCCATTCTTCATATCATTGCATAGGGTTATACACAATTCTGTAAATATTTTCCTTGGCTTCTGCCGTTTCATTCTTATCTTCTTCAAGAACTGATATCTCCTCTTCCCAATCTTCGACATCTGGGGCCTAATTTGCTATCTTCTTCATAAGCATAATTACTGTGTCAGGTTTCTTTTCAGTCATGTTATGAACATTTACTACAGGCTTTCTAACACTGTCTGTTTCATTTTGTAAGACTTGCTTATGCACTTGAGTATTTCTCGCCTTTATTAAATTTATTTCAGCTTGTGAGAATCTTTTCTTTCTTATGATTTACATGCACGTATGTCCTACTTCGTTCGTATTTAGTCATGTCTTTTTGCTTATTCCTTTTCTCTATTTGGTCAATAACTGTTCTGCTATACAATGTCATAAACTATTCTGTATTGTGTAAAAAAAAAATTCATTACGTATTTATAATCCTCTCATGCTTATTTCTGCTTTGAACTTTGATATCTTGTGTTATTTTATGGTACATATTCCAACGGTTCAGGGTTGGGTTTTCTTTGTTTCTGATCCTTCTATCAAGTGTTGATATTTCCTCCTTAGTCCATTTAAAGAAGGACGCACTTTATCTGACCACCGCCACGACCCAGATATTCATTGCTGTAATCAAATGTTTGGCATTCAGGTTGGATTTCAACACCATCTTCACCAGTTTTGATAAGCCTCGCTGACTTTGACTTTTTTTTTTTGTCATCCAGCTCCAAAATCCCTAAATATCTATACACACTACCGTGACATGGGGATCTCATATCAAGAAAAACAGCACATGATCTCGCAGATGAGGCCCAGTTAGAATTTTTTTCACGTCAAGCAGCCCATCCTTCTCAAAAGCTTTCTGCAAAAGGGTAGTTTTAGGATGTTGAAAGAAACACCCATATTTCTAGAGGTGAATTATTCAACCCACAAATAACTCCTCTCAGCGGTGAGGTGGTACAAACGTTACCGGGCCGGACGAAATACTTAGGGTATCTCTCTCATCGCTACGTTCTGAGTTCAAATTCCTTCGAGGTCAACTTTACCTTTTATACTTTCGAAACCGATAAATTAAGTACCAGTTGAATACTGGGGTCGATGTACTCGACTCATCCCCTCCCCCTAAATTGCTGCCCCTGTGGCAAAATTTGAAGCCATTATTATTATTATTTTCTTGGTTCTAGATTGAACTTAATCGTTATAGGACTCGTATGAATAGCGGCTTATTACAAGTAATCTTACATGTCCACGCAAATTTAATTAGCCACCACGTTCTCAAAACCCTTCTTATGATCTTCCCTGTTCCTAAGGCGCTAACCTACTTTAAAATCTCTAATACACCATTCCAATCTCTTTTATCCATTTGTCGATTTCATAATTCACAGTCCCCAATGCACCAATTATCACAGGAGCAATCTTCACATATTTGATATTTCAAGTCCTCGCAATTTCAAATTTTAAGCGGTAGTAGTTTTCAACTTTTAATCTGCTTTAAGCAATCTTAATCTGCCTTCTTCACAGCTGCAGAATAAAACGGATATAATGAATCAATCAATATGCAAACTCAATTTCCCTTGTCTATCACTAGAATAGTCATGATCCATCTGCTTGTACACTTGAATGAGAAAATCCTATGTAATCTTGCATGTTTCCGATTCAAATTTTAGTTGATGATTTCACCATACAGGTTTTGCTTCAAACACTCATTTTTTACAAAGCTCAGATAAAACTTTCATAACTTGATCATGTCTACATTTCTTATATTTTTCCTAAACCAACTAGGGGTTTTCTGCAACAGTGTATGCTATTGTTTCACCGCAAACTTCACATATTCTATATTTTAACGACACCTTCACCCCATATATATATTTCTTCAATTTGTTTATTTGCAGTGCTTGATCTCGAGGTGATAAAATAAGGCCTTCTGTTCGTTTTTCAGTTGTTTTTTTTTCTCACTAAACCCAGTATTTTCTTCTATGTACAACCTCAGTGATTTACAAAACTGATCACGCTAGCATTTTTCTTCAGTCTCTTCAATATTTCATAGAATAATATTGTTGCTATTTTTACCATCTGTCTTGATCCACTGTCCTCTAGTTACTGTTTTGGGTGACTTTTCTGCGCTGCACTGCAAACAGTCAAGTGAGCTGCTTCGTTTCATTCTCACACACTCTTCAACACCAATGGGTAAAAGAATACAATTTGTGTTCAGACGAGAGAATTACGTCTGAGTACCTATTGAGGATTGAGGTTTTATGAGGGCGAAGAACAGAGAGAAATTCTCTGCAACACAACTTACAAACAGCGATTAGTGTTGTACGAGAAAGACCTATAAACTACGGATCAGGATAAGAAATAGGGAATATTCTTGGACTTGAGTTAGTGTATGTATGTAGAGGTTACATTTGAGAATGAATGCAGGTGAACCCAGTAGCGGGATTTGTAATAGCCAGTGCCGCCACTGTAGACTATATTCGATATTATAGCGTAAACAAAACCCATCTCTGTGGCATCTTAGGAAGTGTCTTCTGCTGTAACATCGGACCAAATAAACGTTCTGAGTCTATTTGGCAGAGGGAAACTAAAAGAAGGGCGTCGTATGTGTATGAGTGCATGTGTCATTATATTAGCATTTGTTTCAAACCACTGCTTCACAATCGGTGTTTGTTTGTTCCTGTCCCCGTAACCTGGCAGTTCCGCAATAGAAACCGATTGAATAGGTACCAGGTTTTATGAAATATGAATACTTGCGTAGTGACTAATGACTTTAAATATAAAGGATTTTATATATATATATATAT
>NC_069003.1:29109988-29111105 GCF_001194135.2 Octopus bimaculoides
AGAGAGAGAGAGAGAGAGAGAGAGAGAGAGAGAGAGATTTTTGACGAAATCACCTTGCTGTTAGGACGATATAATTGGTTCATTAGATGTTTCTGGAAGAAGACATAGCTCTGCAAGAAACTTGTTCGGAGCCTTTTTCCTGAACTAAGATATATTACATCTTTCCTACTTATTCCTATTATCTTCATTCACGACTAATTTCTCCTTCTTCGAAGACAATAAATTTCAAAGGTTTATTTTTAGCGTTCTCGAGTTATTTCAATATTTAAAATGTTCTCACCTTTTTCTTCCGTGCTACGATATTATTTGCAACTACTACGGATATGCAAAGTTTATGCAAAATATTCTTGTGATTTTTATGGTTTTCAATTTTGGCGCGAGGCCAGCAATTTTGAGAGAATGGGTATGTGGATTACGTCGACCTCAGTTCTCTTCTGGTACTTATCGATTTCAAAGGGATGAAACGCAAATCAACATTAGGTGACATTTGAACTCTGAATCTAGAGACGGATTAAAAGACGCTAAGCCTTTTCACTGGGATGGTGGCTAACGATGCTACCAACACGAAGTGTGATGGTTAAGCAAACAAAAAAAGGCGGTTTCTAAATTCCATAATAGAACTCTATATACTTATATAGAGACATATACAGGTGCACATATACAAAGGCACATATACAGACACAAAAATGCGCACGAACTTATACAATACCGTGATTTTCTTTCTTTGAAATATATTTACCATGTTACACGAGAGTTCAATATATTTTGCTCTGTGAGACATCTAAAAATCACATGTAAAACTAGTATCCATCAGCATTTGTGCATACACTGCCAAATATGATAGCCAGCTAACTAGTTATACATACATACATACATACATACATACATACATACATACATACATACATACATGCATGCATACATACTCGATCCAGATTACAAGATCAGATTTATATTTATAATTATTGCAGGGAGTTGCTCTACAATTCGACGGACGGGACTGTTTTTTTTTTATCAAATATTTTTAAAGTTGTTGGGGATTGCAGGAGCGTAGCAACGCCATAGAGAATGGAGGAAAATGCTCAATATTCAGGGCCCTTATATACATACATATATA
>NC_069003.1:29111434-29111906 GCF_001194135.2 Octopus bimaculoides
TATATATATATATATATATATATATATATATATATATATATATATATATATATATGTATATATATATTGTTGTATGTGGAGTTGAGTGGCATTACGCCAAAAACCTGTCAATACACGTGTGCATATCAAGAACCATGCAAACAAAATAGAAAAATATGCCTGTGTATGTGTGTGTGTGTGCTTGTGCCTATGTGTGTGTTTGCGGGTGCAGCGGTGTATTGTGTAAGCATGCACATTTACACAATTACATATATACATAGACTCATATATATGTACGCATCCATATACATATGTACTTACATATAAAGACACATACATACATAGACTGCATGTTGCATAGAGAAAGAACCAGATATCTGGTCGTATATACGTACATGCAAACACATATGTACACGCATATACGCACTTACATGAATATGCATAAACACATATATACGCATTTATGGTTAAATAATATATATATATATATATA
>NC_069003.1:29113628-29114221 GCF_001194135.2 Octopus bimaculoides
ATATATATATATACGTGAAGAGGCGGTCACACAAACACAATATTTGTTTCATATGTCGTAGACATCAGAGAGTACAAGTGCATTCAGATACATAAGTGTGTGTTCATCTATATATATATCCATTTGTCTAGCCATCCATCCCTTCATCCATCCGTCCGTCCTCTCAGTCTATCTGTAAGTCTGTCTATTTGATCCCCGATTTATGTGTATGTATGTATTTATGTACTTGTAAGTAGGGACGTAGAAATTCTCGTGTTGAGGTCCGAAAGCGGATTAATCCCACTGGGGACGAAGGAACCATGATCTTTGCCAAGACAACCTTCTAGAAGTAGTCTAACTCGTATATAAAGCGTGCTGCTCTACCGAGCCGGATGTCTTGCACTTAGCTTCTCTGTGCGCTTCATGATATTGCTAGTGAGAAACGTTGTGGTTTTGTACAATTGGCACTCGACTTGTAACATTTGCATGGGCGTAGCTGGCACTGAATATCTTGGCTTTTGTGCCAGCGATGATCATGCTCGCCCAACGATCACACAACCATCACACACAGCCATCACACACACACACACACACACACACACACACACACACAC
>NC_069003.1:29114231-29121964 GCF_001194135.2 Octopus bimaculoides
CACACACACACACACACATACACACACACACACATCTATATAAGGAGTGTGCCCCTGTATAACTTTGATGACACGTTGTGCATTCAGTCACTGACATGTGAATGTACGTTGTCTGATCAATAACTATAGGAACTATTGCCATAGTAACGAACCTAAAGCCCGCAGAGTAAAACTGCTTCGTAGAGATTGACCATAAACACTGCTGTGCATGCGCATTGAATTTTAACGTTCTAGCTCATTTCCTTTTTTTACAGCAGTGCTTGATATTAACGTGTGTAACGTGTGACCGTCGCATTGACCACCACAAAGAAAGTTGAGCAGAGTATTTACATCGAGTTTTGCCAAAAGCTTGGCCATACTGGAACCCAAATGTAACTTCCGTACTTGCGTGCCGAACAGCTTTACAGTTAATTCAAATTTATACAGCTTTATAAAACAGTGTCGCAATGGTTAAAATGTTCGCATCGCAATTTTGCGGTCTCAGTTTGATTCCCATGGTATGGCAAGTCGAATAAATAAATGTCTTTTACTACATGACTCTGTTGAACTCAGTCTTGGTGTAACTGGCGTTACAGACTTGGGTAAATTCTGTCAGTTACGATGACGAGGTTTTCATTCGACTCTGTGGGCAGACCAGCTTCCTCGAGAAATTGACGAGTAAATATGAGAGCACCCCATATAAACTCGTACCCTTAACGTAGTTCCCAGGGATATTCGGTGTGACATAGTATGTGACTAATCTGACCCCTTTCAATTACAGGTACTACTTATTTTTGCCTGCAGGGTGGACCAGAATAACGTGAAATAAAGTGTCTTGCTCGAGGACACAAAATCGCTGCCGGCAATTGAAATCAGTACCTTACGATCATGAGCCGAATACGCTAACCACTAAACCACGCGCCTGCTTGGTGTATGAAATAACGCTTGTATAGGAAAGTTGTTTCGAAGTTAAATGGATTTTGGTTGAAAGTTTAAATTACATTCTCTTCCGACACGATCACCTTTACCCCATCCGAGTATTACTTTTATTTAAGGTTAAACCTGCTCGGATTGTTCCGTGAGTCGGCATAGGGTGCTACTTGTTTCCGAAATGAATCATTCGTAAACAAATAACTTGTTTAGGAAACATTATTGACTGTAAAAATGTGGATGGATGTGTATATGTTTTGACGTAATACAAATAATATAAAAGTTATTTTATACAAATCTTGTTTTTAGATAATGAGCTCCGGTTTGATATTTACACGGCATGTACATGAAGAATCTAATATTTATTATAGCATTTTAGTGATGTGAATGTAAGGTTTGCTCACAAAGATTGCAATTCTACATAAAATAAATATAAATTGGCCTCCGCATCTCACATTTAAATGTTTATGGCGAAGTTGATTATAAAATCAATATTTCAAATGTTTAGCATACCTTTTATTGTGTGCCTGTAATAATTTGACTTGCTGTGATAAAGAGATCATGCTATGTACAATTAATATAAAACGTATGCAAAATGTAATAACTATCGGTACACATTTAGACTTGGTTGTATTCATCACTGGAAGACTTGCATAAAAGACTCACACATATAGTCAAACGTATACACCCATACACACAAGCACACACGCACATACATACATAAATCCATACATGCATACATACAAACATGCATACATACATATGTACGTACGTACATATATATCTATATATTTACAAATTTATAATTAATATTTTCTAAATTAAGATTATTAGATTAAATCAGTTTCCCAATCCATTTTCAATTTTCTGTTACAATTACACTGTTTTTCTATATTTGTTTATAGCTAAACGATATAAGGCCATTAAACTAATAATGCTCAATTTTAAGTTCTGATTTATTTTCCTAACATTTTTAAACAAATCAAGACATCAAAGTAAGTTTAAAGGTTTAATTAATATGTACGCATTGCTCATTGTTTTATTTGTTTATTTCTTGTACCGCTTATATTAAATATTATTTATTGAATATTCATTTATTCCTGTTCAGAAAAATAATTTCAATGTTTATTGGAAAGAGATAAATACTTTTAAAAATATTTAACGTTCAATTTTCATTTTAATTCCTTAATCAGTGTGATTGGCTTTGACTATTGCTTTATGCCTATAAAAAAGAAGGGAAAAAAACAGTGCTATATTAATCTTCACCAAAGACCTAGCAGTAGCAGGTGGGGATAGATAGGTGCTGGATGAAATTTACGTCTCACGATCACATATTATTATCCGATCAGAAATCTCTACGGTTACCAACTATCCAATTTCACTCATAAATCGTGGCTCAGCCAGAGACTACAGTTGAAGATAGTTGTTTAAACTCCGGCAGTATAAAATCTTTATAGGAACCGCATTAACTCCCTTGCGAACTTTATAAACATACATCTAAGTATGCACCCAGTTTGACTTTATATCTTTTATGCATATAATCTGGAAATATTGGTGCAAAGTGACATAATTTGCTATGAATTTCCATATTCATTTACTTCACTATAATCTGAAAATGAGGGACAAAATATCTTTCGCACTATATTTACACAGTAAAGAAATTGAAAATATGCTTGTGGAACAACTTTTCCATTAAACTTATTACTGAGTATGTTAATAATGTCTCATCACATTAACGAAACATTGCCAGTGCGGTTGGATAGCTTTTATTATTGTTTTGTATACCACAAGTAATTATGCAGTACATCTTTTAGGGTAAAGACTATTTCGTCCTTCTATGACCATCCTATTACAAGATGATCCATTGTGGGATCGAGCTCAGAATCACTTTTGCCCCAGTGAAAGGTAGATCACTTTATTTTACCAACACAGGATTTATTTGCTGAATTATTAAATGATTGGCAAAGTAGCATTTCCTCTTTCTAAGATAAGTAGAGTACAGTATCACCGAACTATCTTATATTTATAGCATAAATCAAGATTTATTCATCCCAGGAAATCCTGTGATTATTTCTGTCAATTTCTAAATGTTTTATCATTATGAATACTGTATTTTCTGACATATAGACCGAAGTTTT
Organism: Octopus bimaculoides; assembly: GCF_001194135.2. Lineage (NCBI taxonomy): Eukaryota > Metazoa > Mollusca > Cephalopoda > Octopoda > Octopodidae > Octopus > Octopus bimaculoides. Next base: position 29,117,279 of record NC_069003.1, read on the forward strand.
ACAATGAAATATACAGCCAAAAAAGGTATGTCGAATTAAGCAAGATGACTTTGGAGGACCAACAATTCCGTGTGAAATGTAACAGGATTTAGAAAGATAGTGACTACGTCGACTCCCAATACAAAACAATACGGTGTCCATCCGTGAAGTGTCGTTACTGAGAATGTATCATTTTGTTTTAAAATAAATAACATGGGCATGTTTGAACACATGAGTTCAATAAAGGCAACAACGCAACGGTTCGTACGAGGAATATTAATGCAGTATTTGGGGATCAGACAATAAGCGTAAGCCAGGTTTAACAAAAATTACGAACCTAGAAGACGAGTCTCGAAGACAAGCCTAGAACATTAGCCTCGTTGTGGAAGATCTATAGAGCACAACGAGGATATCCTACAAACCCTGGTGGAACAAAATCCCAACGTAACTGTTGAGGAACCAGCAGAGAAGCTTGGATTTGGTCATTCAATCAGTCATCGACGCTAGAAGGAAAATGACCATCTTTGGTTTCATGACGAAAGGTGTTCTACCATCAGGACAATGCTCGGCCACATACAACGAAGATGACATTCCAAAGGTTGTAGTCGTTTGAATAGGAACCGATACCCCACCCACCATATTTGCTGGACATTGCTCCATCTGATTATCATTTATTCCGAAATCTTCAAAATCATTTGGACGGAAGACATATCAATTGTGCAGTACTGATGGAGTATTTTTCGTCACAGACAAGTGAAGTTTGGAAGAGGGGTCTTGCATGTCTACCAGATAGATGGAAGGAGCATTGTAGGAAAAGAAAGAGATTTATTTTAGATTAAAAAAAAAAATTTATCATATTTGAGAAAAACAAAAGAAGCATTAAAAAAAAACTGCATTATTTATAGGATGACCCAATACATTGTCTTTAATAATGTTGAAGAATGTTTAAATTCTATTATCATTTAGAAACTGCACTCGCACGATAGAATACCGTTGAGCGTTTATACGGGAAATCATTTCTAAAGGTACTCTATGGCATGTATGAAAATTGACCGGTTCAAATATTGAAGACTTAGTAATGTAATTTATCTTCTTCCTCAGCTTTAGATTTACTGTAGCTTAATCTCTCGGGTTGCATATCAGAAAGTATGGAATAAAATTAAACATCGTTACTGGTATTTGAAACAATGGTCACGAAATGCATACTGATAAGAGCAAAAGTTGATGCACTAGGAAACTTTGAACACTTTTATGAAGTCTGCGGTTATCTGAACTGATATACACCGTCGCAATTAACATAATGAAGATATCATAGTCCATTATGGGCGTCCATGGTGAACTATGATACCTTCATTATAGTTTTGATATTGATGGCGTGGCAATCCGGATTGATTTGTAATTCTTCGTGTAGGTCTCAACTCAAAATCACAACAGCTTCATTCTGTTCTTTACAATTGAATCAGAGTCCGTGTTTTGAAGAACGCCTCATGCTTTCATCGCGAGTAATTTGAAATTTTAAACACAACTATCGACATCTCTTTCAATCTCACTCGCTCATTCGCTTTTCTGTTCGTTTAGCGTCTTGCTAATTTGAGAACACAGATTTCGTCGTAGGATGGTTTGACATGCATCTTTAGCATACAAGGGATCCATTCTTATATACATACATACATGCATACATACATACATACGTACACACACACACACACACACACACACACACACACACACACACACACACACACACACATATATATATATATATATATATATATATATATATATATACATATAGATGGATAGATAGATAGATAAATTTATGGATAGATTGATAGATTTCTGTTGAATTAGCAAAAGCGACGAATTACAGTATTCAATACAAATGTTGAGTGTTCTATAATACATTAGAACTGAAAAACTCTGATTTACAGCAATCAGAGTTATTCATCTGAAACCGTCAACCGGTAAACACACCCACACTTATACACATGCAATCATACACACAAGAAGGTGTGTGAGGCTCCGAAAGTAATGCAAAAGCGGTAATAGTTTTATTATTATTATTATTTTATGTTTGACTTTTGTTTTGCATTTGTACAAGTTGGATCCAAGTCTCACCCAGAGACCTCAAGAGACAACAAGTTAGAAGTTCATGTAGGTGTTATGCCTAGGGTACCATATATTTGGATTTGTACAGTTTTGTTCAAGTGAATGTTTAAGAAACCATAAGAAAATTATGTTTGCTTTAAAATTTGAGATCACATAGACAGTATTTTACGTAGGATATGGGCAGTTCCCATGAGCACTATCTTTTGAACTTCAGCCATTTTGGGGTTTCCTGGAATCTGATCTAGGTAGTAATCAGCCCGTTTCGCTGTCATTCCCAGGGCACCTATGACAATAGGTATTGTTTTCGTCTTCAGATTCCACATTTTGCTAATTTCTATTTCAAGATCTTTATATTTGCTCAGTTTTTGGTAGGTCTTGAAAGATACGTTTATATCGATTTATTATTATTATTATTATTATTATAATTACTGATATATATATACGCTGTCTGAATATTTTGTGACATGAAATGAAATTTTCAAAGAAATACTTATCGGTACGTTGTTACGTTTAAAAACCCTTGTGAACGACTGGAGCGAAAACAGTTGCATCGGACTGAAGCCTCTCATTTCATTTCTTGTTCTGGTGATAATATTATTATAAATGTCATAAACTCCACACAGTTGAAGTCATGAAATGATGGTGTTGTTTAAACAATGTTCGCAGATAATACTTTTACTTAGTACTTATATTTTATACAAAAGATATTCTCACGCACAAAGACATGTGCATCTGTGTGTATGCATATACGTGTGTGTACATGCATCCTTATATGTGTTTGTATATATATATATATATATATATATATATACATATTCATTTATTTCTAAAATTCAAGTTGTAAGACCGTTGCTCACTGGATTAATTTAAGTGGTGAATTTAATCCCGACCGTCTTAATTCTGGATCGAATTAGCGCTTGCGCTCTATTAAATCGATTACAATCACAACACATGTTGAAATACTATTTACGTTTTACAAGACAAATGTTAATATTTTTCAAATTCTCAACCATGTGATGTCTTAAGAGAAATGGGGAACTTCTATGTAGTAATACGGAAGGTTATTTAAACTTCTTACTTTCTGAGAAGGTCTCGTTAAGATTAAGTCTGCTTTACATTACCAGCTAACTAGTAAGTGCCTGTGTGGTCGCTTGACTTGTTTTAGGTAGCAGTCAAATTTCTCGTTGATTCATAATATACGTTCTTAAAAGCACAGAACAATATAATTATATTCTGTTAAGTATGTAATATCTGAACGAAAGATGGGTTCACCCTGGTGGGAACGGATCTGTTATTGTTCTCTCTCAGTAACAGCTGACCTAAAGCCAGTTAAGAACAATAACAATAACAATATAAAAGGCGCATCGTAAGGTGGGGAGCTGTCACGATCGTTACCGCGCTGGGAAAAGTGCTTGACAGCATTTATTCCGACTTTACGCTTTGAGTTCAAATGCCTTTTATCCTTTCGGGTTCGATAAAGTAAGATCCGGTTGAATACTGAGGTCTACTTAATCGACTACCACTTCCGTCGAAATTCCTGGCCTTGTGCCAAAATTTAAGGTAAATATGAAATGCGTATCGACTGCTGAGAAATAACAGCAAGATCACACTCGTATAAATCTCCACTTTCTTAAGTAAAGATGAGCTATATTGAAAACGCAAGTTGCTTTTTGAATCAAATTCACAAAACCGTTATTGTCATAAACGGAACTTCATTTCGACCATCGGTCTAGCAGATTGGGGTTCAGCTCCGACTCACTAGCAAAACCAACAGCAACGAACAATACATTATTTAGTGCACGGGCAGCATAAATGTACATCACTATACATTATTGCTATCACCATCAATGCTGATGTTCCGTTACTATCAAACTACCACCATCGCTAACGAGCACAACTAAAACAACAAAGTTGAAAATCGAAACGCGATTATCAATTAAGTAACGAATGATATAAACAATCATAAGGAGACATTAGTATGAGTATTAAGTTGTATCATTCTGACAGTAACATAACATCAAAGTAATTAACACCCATGCTTGCAGTTACTATAGCAACTGTCACCGGCAATTACTTAAATCACATTATACTCCACAGTGATAAAGGAATTAAGAATATAACAATGAAACAGATGGGAGAAAATAATAAATAAAAGCAATATATATATATAAGGAAAGAGATAGGGATAGAGAGAGACAGAAAGAGAGGCGTGCGTACTTGGATAACTCTATGTGTGTGCATAGTCGTGTTTTAGTGTGTGAGGAAACGTGATTGCTTAATTATTTTGAAATTTCAACACATCTCCGTACTTTTTTCTGAAATTCCCGATTTCCGAGCCTCCGGCTATCTGCTTAGCTGTAGTTTATTTCTACTTGCCAGCTCTGACGTATTTAGACTGACTATAAAAAGTCGTTTTGGCCTCACACAAACATGTGCATTCTATTACAAAATATGTTTTCCTGTGTTAGTTGGGATATGAACGAATAGATGCATACATATACATACATACATACATACATACATACATATATATATATATATATATACACATATATACATAGGCATACATATACATATATTTATATGTATATATGTATA
>NC_069003.1:29122324-29123492 GCF_001194135.2 Octopus bimaculoides
ATATATATATATATATATATAGTAATCTCTCGCCATATCGTTCAGTTTTTTTTACTTATCTGAGACTTTACACTTGTCTACAAGTTTAATGTCATTTCCGCGAACAGTCTGTAGGATTCTGAGGACACTGAAAAAGAACCTGTACACTTCCAAGTACAACATTTCAATAAAGAGCAGTTGCTTCTGGTTCAAGTCAAGCGTATTCTTCCATTGAAGAAAAAAGTGGAAGAATTCCTTTAGAGGACGAATTACTCTACCGCTATGTACAATATCAACGGCCTGTGTCTCTTAACAAAATTTATGTCCATTTTTCTCTTTTGTAATATTTTCGGTACTTCCTTCGCGTGGAGGTGTCTGTGTGTGGGAGAGATACAGAGTAAACACACACGTACGCACAACACAGACGCACACAGAAATACACATACATACACTACACGCATGTATGTATGGTATGCATGATTGTATGTGCGTATGTATATGTATTTACATACAGAGATACGTAGATACATGCACAAAGACACACAAACACACATGCAAAAACACGAGCACTCTCCACCCAAACACACATACTCATACACACACACGCGCACAATCACGAACACACACACACGCGCACAATCACGAACACACACACACGCGCACATATATTCTTACAAACTAACAGCAATTATAAAAAGCTTCGTCACCAACATTTTTTTCTTTATGATATTTCTGGATTTCATGTTCCTGTCCTGATATTCTTTGACTGGTTTCAGTAACAGATATGATTCCATGGAACTGCACCGCTTTCAAATGGCTTAGTCAATCATGTCGGCGACTGATCTCATTTCAGTCTGGTTCATATTTATCGATCTTTTTTTAATCGAATGGCTATACTTTTTGGAATTTGGCATAAAGATCGCATTTCCACACACAAGGTTTGCATCGTCGTACACCTCTACAATCATAGACACGTCTACAATATAATGCGTGTGCGAGTGTCCGTGTACATGTATGTATTTGTATGCATGCATTTATACATATGTTTATTTATACATACATACATACACACACACGTATACATGCGTCATACATATACACACACACACACATACACACACACACAAACACAGACACACAGACACACACACGCACTCGCACGCACACACACACACATATATATATAGAT
>NC_069003.1:29123660-29127469 GCF_001194135.2 Octopus bimaculoides
ATAGGACAAGCTTCAAACACTCGTCAGGAGCAAGATAGCTGCGATTTAAGCTGTCTTTCTATTTTAACTTTTGAAAATCAGAATAAGATGTGAAACTCGTTAATCTTTACATGTAATAAAAACATATATGGACTATTCTCAGTGCATTTTTAACTTCTGCTTTTTCCAATATTTCTACCCGTGTGTAATAAAATAACTTTGTTTTTTATATACATACATGCATATATACATACATATGACAGTTTTTGTCTGCCAAATATTTTTCACATGGTGTTATTTATCAAATTGATGCGAGAATAAGCTGTTTTTTTTCTCCATTAAATTTTATTGCCGCGCACATATAAAAGAATCTGTTGGTACATGATTGAGAAATGCGTATCTTAGGCGCTGAGTTCTCACTGTCTCCATTAGTCCGTAATTACTACTGACTACGTTCTGAAGATACCATGTTATAGCAAAATGTAATATACAACCACATAATTGCGCAAGTTGCTTTGCTTTCTCTCTCATAAAGCTATACTTTCATCAAATGCTGCTTTACATCCAAACTGATTTGTTATAATGTCTGAAACATCAATGAAGATGTAATTTTCGACAGGGGAAGCGGTTTCTCAATTTTCATAACAACGTTAGCGTCACATACCATGAAAACGTCAAGAATTATTAAATCTAGTCAAGCAGGAATTGGAATTATGTCGGTGAAACAATTAAGCATTCTGAAAGTGACCTTTTATACCATTTAGTTTCCTATATTTCTATTTTATTCTTTCAACATATATATCGTATTATCTTCAGGTAAATTACTTATCCGAAATTTCGTACGTACATGCATTAGTAATGATCACTATAGGAACAAAAGTTAGATTCAATTCTAACTAATAATATTCTCTTCATAAATGTAACAGCGTTGTTAGGAATAAGAACAAGAAGCGATAACCATTTCTGGTGTTTATTACCTTTTCGCTTTTACTTGCTGTATTCATTGGACCGCGTCCAAGATAGGAACAACGCCATGAAGGGTTAGTCGAACAAATCACCCCCACCCCACCCCAGTGCTTATATTTTAGATTTGGTTCTCTTCTCTTCTGTTGGTTTCTTTTTCGCCGAACTGCTAAATTAGGGGCTGGGGCGTCAACAAATCAACACAGATTGTAAAAACGGGGTTGGGGCACAATTCAAAACATAATGCGAAATACACACGCACGCGCACGACATAAATATGCTGGACTCTTTCAGTGTCAATCTACCAAATCTACAGTTAATCTCTGGTCGGCCCAGGGTTATAGTAGAAAACCTTCCTCCAAGGTTATGAACCCGAAATCTTGTGTTTGGAAACCAAACTTCTTACCACACAACCACACCGAAAATATTTAAACTTATTTTCTTCATAGATTAAAAAGCGACGTTAACAATTACAAAGAGAGCAATAGCTATTTCTAATAAATGCGTAAGGGCAGCGAGCTTGCACAATCGTTAGCATACCGGGCGAAATACTTAACCGTTTTTCATCCGTCTTTACGATCTGACTTCAAATTGCGCCGAGGTTGACTTTGCCTTTCATCCTTCCGAGGTCGTTAAAATAAATACCAGTTTAACAGCGGGGTCAATGTAATCGACTCAAGCTCTCCCCGAAAATTTCTGGTACATAACTGGTAATTTAACTTATCAATCTCAACAAGAGAAAAGCAAAATTAATACGGGCGGCAAGCGAACTGATAACACGGAATCAGTATGTTAACAGCTCCTTTAACTAATTTATCGACTTGACACCTTAAAACTAATTGTAATATTCTTGTGAATTGTGAGGCGGCGATCTGACTGAATTGTTAGCACGCCGGGTGGATTGCTTAGCGATTATTTAATCCGTCTTCATGTTTAGGGTTCAAATTCCGCCGAGGTCGATTTTTAAATTTTTTATCCTTTCGCTGTATACAAAATAAGTACTAGTCGTATTATTGGTGGTGGTAGGTGGTAAATGTAATCTACATATCCCCTCCCGCAAATTTGCTAGTATTGTGATAAAATTTGAAACCGATATTCTGTTCAGAGGAGTCGTGATGTCGTTTACATTGTTTCCAGTATTGATTCCAGTATTTATTTTATCGATCCCGAACGGATGAAAAGCAACATCGATGGATTTACAGCTCAGAAACTTAAGAAGTCGGAAGAAAGAAATGCCTCTAGTCATTTTGTCCGACTTGTCAACAATTCTTCCACCTCACCATCTTGATAATAATATTTCAAAAATTGCCTTACATATGTGAATAATAGACATGTTAGAAAGATGCAGCAAAAAAAGTATATGGAAATGTACAACTAAGTTATATAAGACATGGAGAGGGCCGAGACGATACGCAATATATTTCTTTAAATTTTATAGAACAGAGGTTTTTAATAATACATAACTTGCTTATATAACTCAACAAACCGCCATCTGCTTTCTTTATCTTTTCCTACTGATTGTCCAATAATTCGTTAGTGTTTGTATCATCGTGTCTTTTTTGTTGTTATTGCAAAATTTATTTGAATTCTCTTAAAATCTGGTTCTTATTTCTGTCACAATACAATTTTCATTTATTTTTCTACTTGTAAGTAGCATATATCCGTTGGAAAAATTGATTTGCTTGTCATTTTTATTTATTCTGTTCACTACATTTAATTCGTGATTGCAAACTTTTCCATATTCGAGGGCGTTCCTGTACTAAGTAGGTGTGACGTTATTTTATGAGTGGTTTTCTTCACAAATTTAAATATTTTCCCAAAATTACGAGAAAATATATATACAATTAAAATCCTGTCCAACCTACTTAAGTAGAAAGTCCGTACTTATTAATATGTAACATCTAATTTTCCCTTGCTAAAATTCCAGAAGACTGAGAGATTGCGACAAAGAAGTTTTACCGTTGAAATAAGATATTACTGGTTTCAAATTTTGGCACAAGTCCAGAAATTCTGGAAACGATTTCAGTCTACTGTATCACCCTAGTGCTCAAGTACTGGGGAACTTATCTAATCCGAATGGATGAAAGACAAAATCGGTCGCGAGGTAATCTGAACTCAGAATGTAAGGCAGAAGAAATGCTGCTAAGAATTTTCCTCGGTGTGCTAACGATTCTTCCAATTCGCCGCTTTGTATACATCAGTAATAATTAATAGAATCCAATTTGGGCACAATGCCCAGTGCTATGGATAACATGGAGCCCAGATCTTTACTGGTACATTAATTTTTCAACCCCGGTGAGATGAAATGTAGAATTGGCCTCGACAGTATTTTAGGTTAGAATGTAAAAATCAGGAAATAAAGCCTAAGACCAATTTTTTCCGAAGCTAAAACGGTTCGGCCAGTTCGCTGCCTTAGAAATAATGATAATGATAATAATAATGGATCAAATTAGGGGAGCAATTTTTTGAGGGGGTAGGGATGAATCGATTACACCGATCCCAGTGTCCAACGGTTTCTTATTTTTTCGACAGTGAATGGATGAATGGTAAACTTGAACTCAGAATGGAGCAGTAGACGAAATACCGTTAAGCATTTCGCCCGGCGTGCTCTACGATTCTGCCAGCTCACTCCCTTAATAATAATAAAGAACGGCAGGTCCCCATTATGTCGTATATGCCAACAACAAAATGAGACCCTCGATCATGTTGTCTCCATGTGCAATTTGCTTGCGCCTACAGAGTATCTCAACAGGCATGATAGAGCTGCACAATATATTCACTGGGTAATTTGCAAAAACCTGGACTTGCCCCATAATAAAAACTGGTGGGAACACAAGCCACCCCCAGTACTTGAAAATGATCGCATC
>NC_069003.1:29127874-29129099 GCF_001194135.2 Octopus bimaculoides
TAACTAGTTGTCTCTTGAGGTCTCTGGCTGAGACTCGGATCCAACTTGTACAAATGCAAAACAAAAGTCAAACATAAAATAATAATAATAATAATAATAATAATAATAATAATAATAATAATAATAATAATAATAATAGGTGATGTTGTTATAAGTAGTGTTTCATTCCCACTGACCAAAAACGAAAAAAATGTCTTCAGATTCCTTTGTCATACTGTCGAGACAATACAGAAACTTTTCCTTAAACATGGGTCTCAGATTCTTCAGTCGTTGTATGCAAAACTAATTGCAAATAATAGATTCCAGTAAATTGTTGCTATAGAAATATGCGTAATTATTCTATTTCAGGAATGCTTTACGATTCGTATCGATTATATATTACAGAGAATAATTTCTACCTGCTGTGTTTCCTGAAAATATATTTAAGATATATTCTGCAGGATAACAATTCTGTTTTACTTACAATGGCATATATAAAGTCATTGTTGACAATCTCTTACACAAATCACTTATTTATCAAACATTCTATTAGTTTATAATGTCATCTGTTTATATGTTTTAGATTTTGCTATAACAGCTGGTGTTTCACTGGGAGGATATTAACATCAGGATATTAATACCCTGATATTGATATAAAGATGAAGATATCGTCTTAGCTCACAGGAAGTTTTTGTTCTGCTAATTACATCCGATTGCAAACGCTCCGAATAATACAGTTTAATATATCTTTTATCATCTATTATTTACATGTTTGAGTCACTGAACTGTGTCATGCTGGGAGACCACCATAAAAGTTTTTAGTCGACTGCACCCAACCGAGTACCTCTTTCTGTAGCTAAGTACTTATTCTATCGTACCTGATGACAAAGGAATGACCAATTATCTTACCAATTTCATTAGCTTACATCTGTTTTCACTAGAATTTGCGTTGGACTCTAGTTAAATGCTTGACCAACAACTTACGGTTTCGTCAGTGCCTCAAACATGAAGCTTCTTTCATCTTATATTGGAAACAGCTGTAAGGTAATGAAGTTCATAATTTATCAGTCATTCTTTTGTCATCGTTTTTCCTTTATTACCATTTTGTACTCAACTAACGCTTCGTTCAGAAGCATACATATATTGAGTTCTACACCTAAAAATTAATATCGTAATGCGTAAGCGAAATATATGCATACATAATACATGCATACACACATACATAATATATATATATATATATATA
>NC_069003.1:29129305-29136195 GCF_001194135.2 Octopus bimaculoides
TATATAAATATACATATATATATATACACACATATAGATACACGTATATATATATACATATATATACTTACATGTATATATAAACATGCGTGCATGTTTATATCACAGACCTTTTCTCAGCCCGCTAAGGTGCGTGCCACGCAGTGGGGCAGAACTCGGAACAACGTGGTTGGGAAACAAACTTTTACCCTACAACCACACCTTCACCGATGTGTAGATCATAAAAGAACATTTTAAAACGTGATTGGTGTGAAGCCAATATAGAATGCTGACCGGTTTTATTTCACTTCAGGTTTGTAATCAGTTAATATGAGAATTATCGAATGAATAAAATCAATTGTTAATTTGCTCTATCGAAATCTTCTGTCACAGCTTGTGACATTTCCGATGATATTGTTACTACGTGGAAATCCCCCATTCGAACATAATGTCTAGCTCCACACACTGTGATATTTTACAGCATTGAATATAATATTACTGTATTATTTCACAACTTTCATTCACTAAATTGATGACTGTTTAATGACCGTCACTTATCTTAATGATGTGAGTCTGTCGAAACAGTAATTAACAACTTTTTCACACCAGTAAGCATTAAAATAAACACATATGCACACACACACACACACAAACATAACCATACACACATGCGCACACACATAAACATAATCACACACACAAACATACACACACACATTTACGGGCACACATGTTGATGCAATATGGACGAATGTTGAAGTAGATCGTTTCGAAAACATGAGGTCTTTGGTTCGCTTACACATCATGACATCTCGAACCTTAACTTGCGAATGAAATCGTTAGACGAAAACTTAGCGTCGGGGAGACTGTAGCTGTAATTGAAGCAGTCTTGTTACGCTGGTTTTAGATTCATAGTTAAGCAAAAGGGGTCCTTTATCCATGGAATACTCAACCGCATACACATTATTAGTGGCAGTGTGGGAAATTTATTCAATTCGTAACACAACTGTATCCCAACCATCAAACGATGGAAACCCAAAACCAAAACAAACACCCACACATACGCACGCGCACTTGCACACGAACTCGCACACGCGCTCACATACGCACATGCGGACAGCGATCCGAAGCACCATTTCATCCATTGTATCGAACTCAAATCCGCTCGTTTCTACGCCGAATAGATTCATGATAGTTTGAAGATGCTGTGTTTAAATTATTCAACACAATGTGTATGGCAGATGATGTTCTCATGATTACTCTGAAATATTTTCAAGCAGTCACCCAAGTTATTTTGTAGCCCTGAAGGTATACTATAGTGAGCGAGATTATTCCACTCAACATACGTTGTTTCCAAAATATTGCTACTTCAGAGAGAAATCTATTTTATTACTCTCTAAAACCGATGTACCAGATGCATGATTATAAACAACTTGTAATTCACAATTGATCTTAAGACTTAGTCAGTTCGCTGATTACTTCCGTACACACATTTGAAAATATATACAAGCATTAACTGAAAGAAATGATTAGCTTCGGGCTGTAAAAGTTTAGGGAAAAGGGTAAAAAAAAAAAAGGAAAAGAAGTATGTACACGTTTAAACCTCATCAAGCATGAACACTGAAGCTGCAGAATTGACATTTATATGAAATGTGAATACAACCACTTTTGAATCCGGTGCAAAATAATATACGAAGAACATTCCAAATAACATTGTAAATTAATAAACATATGTACGAAAATAAACCCGGATAAACATTTTTGTATGTTTCTATATATGTTTTCATCCTTGCTGTAAACATTGAGCACAGAAGCATGATATAAATTGATAAAGAAGTTAAGGTCGTTCAGAGAAAAATATTTCTTCTCATATATCCTCTCAGATATTTGTGTATGTTTTACATTTATAAGATTGAGATATGCCATATTCAGGTATGCAAATAAATATGAAGTAAAATAATATAACACCCGTATACCAAAAAACCTTTTTCTCCTCTTTTCAGTGGTGAACAGGGGAGAGTTATCAATGTAATTGATTCATCTGTGTGAAATATTAGCCGAATCTATTCCAAATAACACTCAACCGCTTCTAAAAACAAGCATGTATTAGGTAATGTAGTTTAAAATACAAGACTCGCAAATATGTCGGGTAGCTCACGGTTACACGATTCCTTTGAGTATAAAGATGTTAAACCCTAGCGAATCTAGAATTAAACTACACTTATAAGTGCATGGTTCCGAGTTCGATTCCTGCACCGAGCTGTGTGTTGTGTTCTTGAGCAAGGCACTTTATTTTCACATTGCTCCAGTTGATTCAGCTATAGAAATGAATTGCAACGTCACTGGTACCAAGCTGTACCGGCCTTTGCCTTTCCCTTGGATAAAATCAGTGGAGCGGAGAGCGGAAGCTGGTATGCATGGGCGACTGCTGGTATTCCACAAATGAAAGTTGTCCCGACTTATGCCCCGGGGGGTAACATTCTACACTTTAGTAACACTTCCCAGATTCTTCAAGTAACATACATGCATTCATAAATACAGAGTTACACAAACATGCATGCATATATAGCATATATATTTGTGTGTGTGCACCGGCGCAAGGATGTGTGTGTTTGCATGAATTTGTATTTTACCGTGATTCTATTTCGTTTTTACTCCCTAACACCGAAGCTAGGAATAATTCTAATGCGGTGATACTTGTTTATCGAGCGATATTTTATCGAAAGTTACGTTATTCCGAAACGAAACCGTTACCAACCGGGTACCAGAGATGTATATACGCTAAGAGACATGCGTCAGGGTGCGAGCATATACAAGCACGTGCACATACTCTCAAGCTCGAAGAAAGAATGGACACATCAAGGATTTTTTTTTCCATTTTACATATATAAATTATACTCGTGTATGCCATAAAGTATTATTGAGTAAAGAGAGTGAGGAAGTAAGTACAAATCTTAAGAAGGAGATAGTGAGTAAGAGAGAAACAAGATAAATGATACAAATCGAAAAGCTCTACACTAATTCACCCTGTTCATATTTTCGAGTGATGATCAATAGAATACTTATTAAAAACTAATATTTTATACGTCGCAACTTATCTACATTAAGAGAATGACGGTTCCGCAACTTGTTGTTGAAGTAGCAGACTTGAACTGCTTATAATGATGCAGGATTGCTGCTGTATATTAGCTGACTTCCTCCGTCTAATTAACATTGCCTGTTTAGGTGCACTTTGTACCACAAGTGATCGCAGAGCAATGTGAAATGAAGTGTTTTAATCATCGATGATTAATGAATGTGCACTCTCAAACATACAAACACATATATAGGCAGTCACGCTGGTGTACACACAGAATAAGGCACGCACTTACGCACGTACATACAGAGACACACATTCTTCGTTTACTCTCACACTTCCCTTCATTTGTAAGTGAGTAGAAATCTATATACTAATACAAGCATATATACGTAGTCTGACCAATAAGTATCCGGACTGTTGCCGTAGTAACGAAACTAAAGCATACAGAGTAAGTCCGCTTGGCACAGATTAACCTTGAGTTCAAACTGACATTGCCTGAGCAGGTTCACACTGCACCACAGCTTAGATAGAGAGGTCGTTGTAGAGCAACGAAAAAAATAAAGCATTTTGTTCGAGAGCGCAATGTACCACCCGGTCCGGTAATCGAAACTACGATCTTGCGATCGTCGTTACAACATTCTAACTAATAAGCTACAAGCCGTCACAAATTAAACTAATACTTCGGCATGTTTTCTACTAAGCATTACAAAAAGCAATGCCAAATTCCTGCACCGACCAACCTGCCTTACTTTTTCAGCATTGCATATCAATATCTAAGTTATCCAACCAAACCTTTCTTTTTCTGTAACGCCAGGATGTAGTAACCATAGATTGAAGTGGCAGCTATTTCTAGCAGTTGAGCTATCGCTTTGAGCATGATTATTGTGTTTTGTTACAACGTTACAGAATCCGTGGGTGTGAACGATCGAACAGAAATAGGCCTTGTCTCCTCTGTCCGGAAATAATCAGCAATGACGTCCGTCTGGATTAATTTCCAGACTGACGTCATCGGCGCAGATACAGGAGGAACGACCGTGCATTCAATCGACCTGTGAAAAATAACAGACGTAAAATATATGGAGACACAACCGTGAGTTTACCACTTGAGAGAAGAGCCGTATTGTGATGGAGGGTTGATTGTCGCCAGAAAATAAATACGTAAATTTTAAGCGAGACTGGAATTGGTAAGTGATTTGGTAAATCGAGTTTAATTAATGACGAAACAAATATACCCTTTAAATAAACTATCAAATGACACACACGCGCGCACACACACACGCGCTCACACACACACGCACAGACGCACACGCACATACACACACATATACTCACAAAAACACACACACACACAAACACGCACACACACATACACACACATATACTCACAAAAACATACACACACACAAACACGCACACACACATACACACACATATACTCACAAAAACACACACACACACGCACAGACGCACACGCACATACACACACATATACTCACAAACACACACACACACACACACATACATCAGTGTCTGTGTTTGCGTTTATCTCACCACCTTCGCTTGACAACTGATGTTGGTGTGTTTACGTTCCTGTTATTAGCGGTTGGACAAAAGACACCAGTAGAATAAGTACTACACTTACAAAACTAAATCCTAGGGGCGATTTGTTCGACTAAACAATCCTTTTCGGCGTTTCTCCTGTCACACGACTGAAACAAGTAAAAGAATATATATATATATATATATATATATAAACAATATATGAGTATATGCATATATACGTTCATCTACATGTACATATAGATACATAACTGGATACATGACGTGGCAAAAGAACAAGGACAAAATGGTAAACAAAGTGCAACAAACAAGCAGGCCACATAGAAACATCCCCTTCATCAGCTGCCACCATTAAAACTCCGGCGTTTCGAAGAATTAAGGCAGTACGCATCGTTAAAATGGTTCTTCCCACGAACACAAATTAAATTGTTTTCGTGGAGGGTAGTGGCGGACGGAAAACAAAACAGGAAAACGAAACGGTGAAATAAACAAACAAAAAGGCTGTACAGGGAAGAATGAGAGGGGGAGATAGAAATAGAGAGAGTCGCGTTAGAAAAATAGTTACAACTTACTGTATAAAGGTTAACGCGTGCGTTCTGTCGTGATACAAACAATATATGAGTATATGCATATATATGTACATATATATATAGGTAGAGAGAGAGAGAGAGAGAGAGAGAGAGAGAGAGAGACAGACAGACAGACAGACAGACAGACAGATGCAAATTACCTCCTGCGCAAAGCTCGGGCAATGGTAAAGACAAGATAAGGAGAAGAGTCTGTGACTTATTCAAAGGACAACAATAAAGTTGTCCTTTGCCTTAAAGCTTCAGGTTCTCGCCTTTCTGAAGCTGCTCTTAACTGTCATTTGGTAATTATGAGACATTTTGAACTGGAGCTAATTCTAATATACTAAATATTTATGTGGCATGGTTTTTTATATATAATTATGGAGCAATATATACGTAATAAATATGTCTGTCTATCTATTCATCTACCTGTGTCTCTGCCTATACATGTCACAAGTATATATGCGCATGCCTAGTCATGCAGCTATATGCATGAGAGCACAAACATAAAAAGAAAAACAAACAAATCGGCACGTGCCCTGACTCCAAATACTGCACATATACACAAATGATTGCATAAATACCTTATTGATGTTGCTAAAATTCCAATGAAGGAGCTTTGGATCTAGATTACAAACCAGCTCTTTCTCAATAGGCAAGACATCTTCAAATTAAGTTTGCATATATCTGTATATATTTTCGTTTAATAACCATTGAAAAGAAACCGAATGATTAGTCAAACATTTTTGACTATATAAGTTCTGGTGTCGATTTAACAGTGCATATTCTATGGAAACGTCTGTTGAAAGATAGATGTTCAATGTAGTTGATCTACAACCTTCGATGAAAAGGGCAAAAGCGGCAGAGGTCAAAGGATTCTCTGAAGAGCAATAATTCACTTGAAATGGTATATGATGTGCTAGACGAAATACCGCTTTGTAGATGAATATTTATTTGATTGTCGCAATTTGAGCATAATAAATTATTTATTCAAAATTTGAACCAGACAGCTTTCATATCTATTTATCTAAAGAGATAAAAAAAAAAATAATCGACAAACAAATGCGTCTGTTATACGATTGTCCAACACATACAATTATACCAAATAGCCATTTTGGTAAGAAGACTGACAAAGCAAGACTAAATGAGTTTATTAGAAAGGAAAAGATAATATTTTTTTTGTTTTCAAATTGTTGCTTACAAGAGTATCACTTCACTGGACAGATGAAGAAAACGTCAGTGTTTTGTATATAAGCCTTGGGGAAGGAAGCTTAATTCAAAAACCGACACTTTCGACTGTTCCACGATTAATGCACGCATATACACACACACAAACGCACACATATACAATTATATATACATGTATACACGTATATATACATATATATATATATTAATAATAATAAAGGAGTTACGACGCAAAAACGTATAAATTCAAAAGAACATATTTATCTTCTTCAATATATATTTCAGTATAAAGAATTCATTAAGATGCTTAAATCAAAATTTCTTTACACATCATTCAGGAACAGATATAACATCAGAAAAAATACATTCCGTTTAAAAACACAAACCGTTCATGGCGAAAAAATTTCACAATTACAAAAAACGAACAAAATTTTTAAAGTTCTAGCAAAAAAGAACGTTATTACCTACATACAGGCAAACATATACACAGGCAAACATACACACACACACAAAAA
>NC_069003.1:29136205-29139461 GCF_001194135.2 Octopus bimaculoides
ATATATATATAAGTTCTGGTGTCGATTTATATATATATATATATATATACACAAATATAGTGTACATTTAAACACATAAGAGAGATGTCCTATTATGGACATCTCTCTTATGTGTTTAAATGCACACTGTATGTATTTATGTATTTATATGAATAATATATAGTCTTTTGACTATTTTTTTCTTCTCGTTAGACCGCTGGTAGCAAAAGGGATTTCTAAATTTTTTTGCTAAGCTGAGATTTATTAATATATATATATATATATATATATATGTATATATATAGTCCCACTTTTCAATATCATACCTCGTATAAATGTATTTTCCGAATACTATTTGCTATTTATTCTTACGCAATCATATAATGTCGTATACACATTTACATCTATCGACACACTACTTAACGTCTTCAGTTTCTACCCTCCCCCCTCTCACGCACACTCACAGTCATTCATCCTCAGTTTGTTTGTTTTTTTTTTGTTGTTTTTCTTTTGTTCCTATTTACAAAGAGTTGTTTGGATTACGCTCTAAACACTTACAGAATGAAGTTAACCACGAAATAAAAACAAAATCCACTGAAACTATTAAACGACGAAAACCACAAAGCTACTAATGTTCGTACTGATGTATCAAACACTATTATGGTTTTATTGAAAAAAAAAATGTATTTCGAAGCCAATATTTCGAAGTAGATTGCTTCAAGCTATTTGTATAATATATATGAGGCTTAATATAATTCAGAAACAGGTTGCTTGCAACACAACCGAGTGTTATTGGAAACAATACAAGAATCAAATCCTGTTTAATGAAATTTCTTAAAGAAATATAAAGTCTTTTGTACATATATTTGATACGCTGCTGTTTGTCGTTGTTGTTGCTGCTGTTGTTGTTGATGGTTTTGCTTCTGCTACTGTTGTTCTTGTTGATAATGATGATTATGATGATGGTGTTGCTCTTGTTGTTTAGTTTCATCAGAACGCTGAATAGGAAAATTTTTGATCAAAGGCTCTCAAGCTATAACTATGCCGTCATTTCTATCTCCAGACGAAATATATCAAAGACTGCATAAAACAAAGCTTTATTCCTCTTTTATATATTTTCGTTGGCAAGATACTTGCTTTTTGTGCATGTACGCGCGTGTGCGTGGCTGTGTATGGTCGTGTGCTGGAATTGTTCATAATTACATCTATATATTTGTAAGGATTTCTATATAACTTGCTTTCATTCTAATCCTACCCTATCCGTACCTACATATAGTCACGTACGTGCACGTTCGCGGATGCGTAAATATGTGTATTGCGTATTGTGTATTGATATGTGGTTTGTATTGAAGTTGTACATATTTACATGTATTTATTTGTATGGATTTCCATGTTGTCAGCTGTGATTCTAACTATAACCTTTATATATCTGCCTATACCATGTAGACATGCTCACACTTACGGACACACCCAAACGTCTACATTGCGTGTGCAGTTACAATGAAGTATATATAGGTGGATAGAGCAGCACCAAATGTTCCAGCTTCCTCAAAGGGACACCCGGAGCGGACCGTCTCATTCGTTGCCCGCAAGCTGCGTTACTGTGTAGATTGCAGCTCCTTCCGTTAGCCGCCTCCCTAACATCCGGATCCTTACGTTCATACACTCTTATACAGCAGACTCAAAATGGCGATCTCTATAAGAAAGCCAGATGAGTCAGACCGCTCCAAGTTGCCTCTACACACCAGCTATGCTATTGTATTGAAGTGCAGGACTTTTCCTCCGCTAGCTAAGCCATTATATATGTATATATTGTTGTGTCGGCTCCTCCAGGCGACGAGGTGGCAGATTGTGAGTTTGTGGTCTCCAGGTAGGAGACATAACAGTGACGACGAGGTTTCTAATAGCACCAAAAATAGCACCAAAAATTGATTAAAAGTGAATCAAGGGACCGGCATAGTGAACGTATAGAAGAGATTTTCAAATGAATAAGTGATTATGGATTTAAAGTAAGGGAGGATAAATAGGGTTTTTTTTTGAAGAGAAAAAAACAAAAAAAAAACTCAAAAGGGAGAGGTGTTGTGTCGACGCCCCCAGGCGACGAGGTGGCAGATTGTGAGTTCGCGGTCCCACACCTGGAGACATAACATATATATATTCAAATGTGAGTGTGTGTGTGGATATATATACATAAACAGATACATACATATCATGCATGTATGGTAGTAGGTATATGCATAAACGTTTATTAACAGGCTTCTCTCATAGTATTAGTGCATTACTGTTTATTCCAATTGCTTACCAAATTATGTTTACAGCATTCGTTTTTTCCAACAATTATTTTTAAAATATTGATCGAATGGATTCTTTAAAATCTAAAAGAATACATTATCAAATATATTGATTTGTTTCCATTTAGGAAGAACAGAAAAGCAGCTTTGTAAGCATAATTTCTGTTTTTTTCACAATCAATTAAAGCACTGGAAAGTTTAAAGTTTTAATGAAAGTTCCAGAAAACCAGGGTATTTACTGGTTTAAATTTTCATTCTTCTGGTAGTTAAATAGTGAAGGTTTTAATTTTTAAATATAATTAATGAATATATTTCCTATATTGAGAAGTAATTATTGATATTCTATCGATTTATTATTCCACTTAGCGAAATACTTTAAAATTAAACGTTTTCAACGTTTTCATAAATTACATAAGAGAGTTAAGATTGGGTATAATGTAAATTTAGTAGTTTAAGCGGACACTATTGTATGCTCCAAATTTGTAGGTCGATCTAGATATCAGTCTATATATACATACATTCATACACATACACATGAACGCACACACGCAAAGTACATATGCATACGCATAAGCAAATGTGTATCAATAATACATTAAAAATGAAGTTCAATCATGCTTGCTTGCAATGTTACACAGCCATACTGGCGCTTAATGGGAAAATACATTTAAAGTAAGCTCCCCTGAAATGAGAATACGAAGGGAATAAAGCAAGTTTCGAGTAAATCGGACCAGTGGCTATTGTGATATTCGGTGTTTGACATGGATGTGTTTGACGGGAAAAATACAAGAATGTCTAAGACCAGTCACGTGACTATCCTCTATTAATCAAATCCTTTTCAACTTCTATTCTTCCTGTATCTCTAACCCTGTGGAATAAAATGCCTTTGATTTATATATATACATACAAACATAACTACATATATGTATACATACACACACACACACACACACACACACACACACACACACACACACACACACACA
>NC_069003.1:29141161-29147964 GCF_001194135.2 Octopus bimaculoides
CTCATTCCTAACGATGTTACTATTATTATTATATTATTATTATTATTATTATTATTATTATTATTACTATTATTAATCAGGTCGCTGCCGTGAATCGAATTAATAATAGTAATAATAATAATAATAATATTATAATAGTAACATCGTTAGGAATGAGAACCCAGGTTCGAAATTTCCCCAAGACACCTGACGAAGGCTGGAGGGTATATCAGCCGAAACGTTGTGTTAACAACAAACAAGATGAGGACAAATATCCGTCAAATGTAAATAATGGATATATATATATATTTTAAAATCTCTATCCAAGTATTATGACTCACATCTAATTTAAAATAGAAACATCCAGTGTTAATAAGTCGAGTTTCTCCAAGAATATTAAAGATAGGTAATGCAAGTTATCAGTATATAATATTTTTCAATCCATATCCAAGAATAAATACTCACATCGGATTTAAATGTGAAATATCAAGCGTTAATAAGACTAGTTATTCTAAAAATATATCCAAAGTATGTATTGGAAGTTTATCAAGCTATAGCATTTTCTAATCCCTACCAAAATAGAAATAGTCACATCGGATTGAAATATGAAATGCCGTGTGTACTCTAGCTAATTTTATTAGGTCCATTATACGAACAATTATTTGAATAACTCGATATATTTCACTTATTTCACGGGAATATAGAACTTTGAAATTTATAAAGTTTATCTATTGAAAGGTATTCCATAGTGTATATTGCCTAAATGACCGAATGAATGAATGAGATATATCACTACAATTATAGCTTTAACCGGGCGTGCGTCCACATGAAGACCTTTTGTTATTTGGAAATCACATTCTTTCGTTTTCTTCTGAAAATTGCATACATTGTGTGCAATATCGAATTTTAAGTTTAACGTTATAATAATTCCACTTTTTTCGCGGAGGCCGTCTGCAACATTAGGGGTTGCAGCCGTTTAGCGCCGGCCCTGCCCTGAACAAATTTATGGTTTAGGGTTACATTTTGTGTCACACTGATTCTCCTTGAACTCTACGTTTGGGGTGCGAGTGTCTGTGGAGTGCCCCATCACTTGCCTTTTAACTTATTTAACGAGCAGGCTGTGCCGTTGCTTGGATTAACTGGAATACTCATAGTCGTATATATATATTCTCATTAAAGCGTCTTCCGATAAGTGTTTCTACTGCATAGATGTCCTAGAATGTATTAACCAGAAGCATTCTGTTGACTCATTATGATTTCATCCGTGGTAAACGTATGCGTGCAGCTTTATTCGAGGCGTTGCTATTATAAGTATTTGAAGGGAATTCAAGTATAAGGAATTGTGTCATTCTATAGTCTCATTCTATGTATATTTAGGTGTGGGACTGTTGTGTTCATTAGAAGTGCATATATGTAAGCACGCGCATAAACGCATTTCACAAATATGTGTCTATATATTTGCTGTGTGTGTGTATGTTTGTGCATGCGCATAAATATATATCTGTATAAAAGCTGGTGTCGTTCAGATTCAAATATTACAAGTGTATAAATTATATCTTTGTTGTACATAATTGAAATAATATCAGAGCAAAAAAAGAAAATATGAATAATGTAAGAAACGTTCAGTAAGAAAAAAAAAAGAAAAAGAAAGACTGAGAGCGACAGAGAGCGACAGAGAGATAGAAATAGAGAGAGGGAGAGCAATATAGATAGAGACAGATACAGAGAGAGAGAGCAAGAGAGCAATATATATAGAGAAAGATACAGAAAGAGAGAGAGGGATAGGAAGACAGAGAGCAATATATTCAGAGTGAGAAATACAAAGAGAAAAAAACTGAAAGAAAAAAAAACAAATATAGACAGATATAAATGGTTTATTAACCTGAGTTATTATTCTAATTATTTGTATCCTGACCTATATAATAGCTTTAGGTGACGCACTGTATTGAATATTAATATTAGACAAAAGAGTTGGAAATTTATTGGACTATTGTTGGTGAACTGTAGGTTGTTTTATGTTTACCACATTATTTTGCAGGAAACTAAGTCTGTCATTTAATTAAAAGATTTGAGACCAACAGAAGTATGCAATATTTAATCGTGTGCACAATGAACGAGACTTAATCATTTGTCAAAATTAGAAGGTGCAGGTGTGGTTGGGAGGGTAAGAGACTTCTTTCCCAACCACGCGGTCTTGGGTTCTGATGAAGAGCGTAGGCTCGAAACGTAAAATACTTTTTTGTACTCCTATCTTTTGTCTTCCTGCAAATTTCAACTATATATTATTATTAATTATTATTATTATTATTATTATTATTATTATTATTATTATTATTATTATTAATTGTACTTTTCTGAAACTAAACCACTGCTGTTGGTTAATACATTTTATCCGACTTACAGTTTGGCACTTCTGTCAGGAATTTGGACTCTTTTTGTGAATTCCTCTTTTTTATTGTATAAGAATTTCACCCGTACCTCTAGTATAAAGGTGAATTGCTCTCTGACTTTCACTACATTCAAAATTTCATGATAAGAATTACAGTTTCTCTCTACTATATGTGAGACCACCTATGGTATCTTTATTTCTATCCAATGCTCTACTTTACATTAGTTTGTCTGAAGATGGTTAAGTCCTTCCCATTTTTTGAAGAATCGCTTAGTAGGAGGTATCGCTTAGGATTCTTCTTGTGGTATCGCTTAGGACTCTTCTCGTGATATCGCTTAGGACTCTTCTCGTGGTATCGCTTAGGACTCTTCTCGTGGTATCGCTTAGGACTCTTCTCGTGGTATCGCTTAGGACTCTTCTCGTGGTATCACTTAGGACTCTACTTGGGCTTGCGAAAAGGAAGTGTGAAAATAGAAAGGTAAAGGAAGAAAAAAGAGAGATACTTTAATATCCTTGCATTTGAATATATATGATTTAACGAACTGGAGGTAAAGGAATGTATTCGCACGACGTATTTCGACTACAGCTACGCAAGACTCCAAACGACCTCTGTCGTCTTAACGAGAACGTTAATCTTCATAACAGTTCGTCGAGTCTATCGTTTAATCACACAGGGATCACAACGACAGATAAAAAATAACTAAAGCGACTGAAAGGGAGATAAGCGTTGGATTTTTACTTCAACATATGACCGCTACTTTATTTCTGGACACCGAAATGACGAAAGGCAATACTGACCTCCGTCGGTTTTGAACTGAGTGTAGAGAATCGGCACTAATATAGTAAGGTATTCTGGACGACACACCAACACCACTTTTGATTCGTAGTCACCTTCACTGATTAAATCAATAAAAGCGCCATAAAAAATGAAAACAGAATTGCGATAATATATTTCCCATTTGAGAATATCTGATATAGAATTTTTAACTCAATTACTTATCAATTTATAATATTCATTTCGGTAATGTAGCACAACAATGTCTCGGCTTTTGTTGAGACGATGGATCTTCGTCACCAGGAAGGTCGAAATAATATTGATTTTTTTAATGTTTTGATTGAAACACTATCGATTAGCTGACTTATTCAATTTCATTTCATTTTTCCAATTAGAATAACAAACTCGTGTATTTACACTGCTTTTTCTAAGTAATCATTACTTTCCGTCTGTTTTTACCACTAGCATAAAATTTTATTCTGTGAGTGGGTTAGCAAGGGGTTGTGTTATATGTAGTTATCAGTGTGTTTATTTTTCAGCAAATACCCATTACTGTATATCAAGCCATGCTACCACGCAGAGATTACATATCATGTTGGCCAAGACATCAGTTCGTTTCTTTAAGCAACTTTAATACACAGATCTTAGAGACGTCGGTACATTCTATCAATGATATAGCTACCGTTTACCTCCAATATTTTCTGCTGCATTGAGGATAGAGCCAATATACCCTGCTCAAAGAATTTATTGTCTTTACTGGCGAAAAACTTTTCCTCGTGAATAATTCTTTGCCCTTCAGATTTGAAGGTCTGACTATTCAATGAACTTTGAAAAAGAGGCCCTACGCAAGCTAAATCGATGCCAGCACATGCCCTGTTTATGTGTGTTAGATATTGTTTATATTCATTGATCTCCTCCTAACTCATATTTCAATAAGCTTGGCTGTCTGGTAAGAAAATTCCTTCCCAACTACATGCTTCCGTGTTCAGTCCCACTGAATGTCACGCTGAGCAAGTGTCTTCTACCATAGCCACGGCGCGATTAAAGCAAACGGAGTGGATTTGGAAGACAGAAACTGAAAAAAAAACTGTCGTATGTGTATATCTGTGTGTGTGTATGTGTGTTCGTCACACCACTTCACAACCGCTGTTGGTGTGTTTACATCCCCATAACTTAGCGGTTCTGCATAAGTGGGCGATAAAGTGAGTACCAGGGTTTTAAGTAATAAGTACAAGAGTCGATTCATTCGACTAAAATTTCTTCAGAGCTCTACCCCAGAAGGGCCGCAATTTAATGACTGAAACAAGCGAAAGGCGTATATACATGTGTGTGTGTGTGTGTCTGTCTGTGTGTGTGAGTGTGTGTTTGTGTGTGTATTTGTGTGTGTATCTATAGTATTGTTAATTTTCAGAAACCATTCTCAGCTATAAAGTTAACATTATTATACTTTACATCTTCCATAATTTTCACTCAGGTTACAATTTATCTTTGTGAGGAGGAAGCTATAAGTCAGGGCAGAAATATCATGGCTGTGATATTTATTGTGCAAGCTGAATTTTATGTTCAAATTTCATATTACGAAAAGATAGTAGATATACATAGTATCTTTCTAATAATTTACATATCCTTTCCGAATAACATCACATCAATATTTGATTATGCGTATATGTTTCTTATTTGTTCTATATACTTAGGTAGAATACTTCAGAACTTAGGACTTTTCCACTTCATAAATGTTAAGATTTGGAAAATTGCAGATACCTTTTATTATAGAGATTGCTGGTAACAATCATATTGAAATATCAGTCACGAATCTTAGTAATTCTCAGAGAACAAACATAATACCCAAAAATATGTGGTTATCCTGTATACGACAACTTTTTCCGGATACATAACATCACACTGACACATACGTATATAGTGTATATATAAATATATAATATGCTTTTACATACATACATACATACATACATACATACATACATATATACATATATAAGGGTAAGAATCACGTAAATGATTTTTGTCAAGTAGTCAGCATACTATAAAAATTTACAGGCAGTTATTACATTAACTTAATAATAATAATAATAATAATAATAATAATAATATATAAGAGCCTGGTATGATATAATGATATGGTATTTCCAATGCAGCACTCGCGCCAAGTTCTGGTCTATCAACGTTGTCGGATTGCAGATTAATACCGAAATTCTTCAGGTGTAGAAAATGCTAGTTTCACGACGGCAAAACCGTTATCTCTGTTTAGCGAAGCGTAAAATGTTTTGGAAATAATAAGACAAAGACTTACTTTATCATATCTTTAATGATCAGTTACAAGAGTTTCCCGTACCAACTCTGCTTTCAGCGTCAGTCTCCGTAAATGTTCGAAGTGAAATTTTCCGCAATATTTGCTGTTTTAGACATTAAAGTTGCACTTCGTGACACTTGTATCAATATTGAATTCTTACCTTGTGTATTTTCAAGACCACGCTTTTTGCCTATGTCAGGAATAAAAGAAGTAAATAAAAGTATGGTAAGGAAATGAATAATTTGTACAAAGAACAAGCGAGGAGAAGAAGAAGAAGAAGAAGAAGAAGAAGAAGAAGAAGAAGAAGAAGAAGAAGAAGAAGAAGAAGAAGAAGAAGAAGAAGAAGAAGAAGAAGAAGAAGAAGAAAGTGTGCAAAGTATGTCCAACTATCGGCTATAGGAATTTCGAAAAATTCAGAGTATTAGACAACAGAAATATGCATAGAGAGATGGGGGGACCCCCTTCGGTCATGAATGACCATGGGATTGCACCTAGAAAGTTACCCTCCCAGGCACAAGTCCGGGCAAGGCTGTTTATGGAAGGCCAGCAGTCACCCATGCATACCAGCCTCCCCTCTCCACACCACTGGTGTTATCCAAGGGAAAGGCAACACACACACAAACACACACACACACACAAACACACACAAACACATACACAAAAACATATACATGTGTGTCTAAGTCTTTGTTCAAGCATGTATTTTACTATGATTTATTTTTGGTGGGTGGGGGGTGTATTCGTATATATTCTTGTACTTTCCAGCGTTTCAGCCATTGTTATCTGAGATTAAATTTGTTGAATTATGAAGGGATGCATTAAAATTCTCTATTTGCAAGAACACAATAGACTAAGTTACTAAGCTGATACCACTTATTTCATACTGAAAAATCGCCGCTCTTTGTACTAATATTCGTTTATTACATATGTAATTTGTCTCCTTAGATTTACACAAATAGCTAACATTGTGAGTTTAATGTCATGTGCTAGTGATATATATGGAAACAAAAGTTACTGTATTTTGCATTCGATTACTCAAATTAATGTTTCGAGAGTTTCTAAAAGGTTATACAGATTATAAATTATTGAACAGATGACACCTACTCTCTATATGTTTACGAGTATCAATTAAAAGGTTGAAATATATTAGTTTTAAGACAATATAAAATTTCTAGGTGAAATATATTAGTTTTGAAAGAATATAAAATTTCTAGGTGAAATATATTAGTTTTAAGACAATATAAAATTTGTAGGTGAAATATATTAGTTTTAAGACAATATAAAATTTCTAGGTGAAATATATTAGTTTTGAAAAAATATAAAATTTCTAGGTGAAATATATTAGTTTT
>NC_069003.1:29148212-29150293 GCF_001194135.2 Octopus bimaculoides
TGTAGGTGAAATATATTAGTTTTGAAAGAATATAAAATTTGTAGGTGAAATATATTAGTTTTGAAAGAATATAAAATTTGTAGGTGAAATATATTAGTTTTGAAAGAATATAAAATTTGTAGGTGAAATATATTAGTTTTAAAAGAATATAAAATTTGTAGGTGAAATATATTAGTTTTGAAAGAATATAAAATTTGTAGGTGAAATATATTAGTTTTAGAACAATATAAAATTTCTAGTATGGTGTCCCAGCCAATCAGTTGCAGAGGACTCAGAACTCTCTGGAAAATATATCTGTACATAAGCTGTTTGCTGTTTTGTTGAACATCCAATAACTAAGCGACAATACTTAACTGCCATGTCATTTTATCTTCTCTAGATTGATGAATGAAGACACTTAAATGGTCATGTATTTTATCGATCTTGAATCGATTAACATCAGTATTTAACTGGAATTCTGATTTTTAGATTTTCAGAGCATGAACATCAGTTCCTATAAGGATTTTATCAACTGTAGCAAAATGAACTTAACGTTGACTTTGTGAAGTATCTGATATCATAATTTAAAAGGACATTATAAAATATTTGAAAGAAAAAACTGTAATAAGTAACAGCTGTTTCTGTTTCCAATGTTATATGCTATTGCCATTGATATGTTAAAAATCTTTATCATATTTGGTAATAAAACGGATCTGAAACATGGAGCTTCATCAGAGTGAAGAATGAATCAAAAAGTAGAGCTAGAGAAGAAAAAGGAGAAGTTGAATATGGTTGTAATCATACGATTTTGCTTCTGTATCTCTTTGGGACGTTAAATAAATGACTAAACCAAAAATAGCAATTGGTGGATTCATCATTTGTACGGTGGATAAGATGGATAAATAATAAAAACATAAAAAGTAATAGTGGGATACTCTAATCGGCTGTAGTCGGAGAAGGGATGAAAATTCGATAATGTTTTAGATTTATCATAATTTGTAATAATTAGGTTTATAGTACTAATTAATAGTATTTATCATAATAAAGTGCTAATCGATTAAATGCATCTTTTTATTTATTTACTAGTAGGTGGTTAAGCTCTTCCACCTGTTGTCCGAAGTAGAGTAGGCCAAGGTCCAACGTTCGATATAATTGGTCAGCTGAAATTTAAAAACAAAAGACTAGCTATTGAGACCGTTATACGAGATATGGTAAATGAACAAATGAATGGGGAAATGGTGTATGTTGAAAGTGGCTCTAAAACACTCAGGAGAGTATATACTAGATTAAAAAAATAAATATAGAATAAATATTAAGAGAGAAACATATTCGGATATTTAGGAGAGGAGAGGGTTGGGGGTGAAAATGGTCCCAAAGTTTATTTAAATAGAAATGTGAAATTAGTAAAAACAAGGAAAAGAATTTATTCCGTAAGGAAATTCGGGAAATATTTATGGTTAAGGGGAGATAACTAGGGTAAATGGTCTAAATTCTCTGGTTTACCATCTAGTGTACATAATCAGTGACCTGACTTGCCCATCAGAAAGTTAATTTCACAGCTAATTGGCTAAACAATTAATAAATCAGTCAGCCTAGTCAATTAAATAAGTAAAAGTACGTATCCTTAATTAAATTAATAGTTACAATTTATAATTAAAAATTAAAATACTTGCACATTATTTTTACTGATGCAGGCTCTTAGAAAAATTTCCTCATTCATTCATACACAAAAAAATTTCAACATACATGTACATCCGTATGCACACACATATGATATATATATTGTATACATATATGTACACTCGCATGCAACATCTATCCAATGATGTACACACACGCCTATATACTAAATCAATTATAATGTATATTATATTGTTATATTAACCCATTTGTTCTCTCTGTTTATTTTCTCGTGTTCCTTTCTGTTGAAGAGCGTAGGCTTGAAACGTAAAAGACTTTGTCACCTTCCCGAGCGTTAAACTAATACGCCTGTTTGTTGTTTACACACCTGTCTTCGTCGTTTGTTTTTTTGTAAATTCCAACTATATATATATATGGTGGGGAACCGCCTTGAAATATTGGTAGTCAAATAAAAGAGAGAG
>NC_069003.1:29150501-29152188 GCF_001194135.2 Octopus bimaculoides
AACGGATAGGTACGCTGCGTAAGCGGTATAACTGGTCAACTATTAGGCTCCAAGTTCACAGCTGAGGCCGGAGCTAGGGATCGCTAACAGGCTTCGGAGTTAGCAGACACATAGAGGAAAAAGAAGAACAAAACGAAGGCAGGACGACTATTTCAGGTCATTTAGAGTATTCAGTTAAAGTAAGGCGAATTAGAAGTAATTAATGTCTTACAGCTGTTATATATATATATATATATATATATATATAAATATTAGTAAATAACTTAGTGTTATTAACCAAAAAAATGTACCGGAAATTTCTTTTTCCTGAAGCACAGGATATTCTAATTGAATGTTATTGGCCGTAATAAAGTGCGTCTGAATAAAATATGGGATTGTCTCAAATCGAATAAATTTCATCAGAGGACTTGGAACTAAATAAATACTCACAACGTTTCCCACATCCGTGTTAATAGAAATATAGATTATATAAATTCAAACAGCTCTCACCTCCTTTAGAAACCTTGGCATTGAACCTTGTTGAAATAAATTACCATTTACTCATGGGAAACCCTGTCGTTTGCAGATCTGTTCAAATTTCACCCCATCTTTCCTATTTTTCGTGCGGGAAATAAATTAACAACGACTGGAAAATCAAATCTGATTTCAAGACAGCGATTTTCAATATTCGGCTGGTATTCATAGGAAATATATTGAGCGTGTTATATAGTACATGATGCAAGCATTCGCCTGAGTGCAGAATGAAGGAGACTTTTGTTTCCGTCCAGATGGTTTCGAGCTGCTTTTAATTCAGTCAGTTGATGTTAATATTTATCTCGATACTCGAGTTTCAGGCAGCCGCAATATTCAGGAGGAAATTGTTCACAACTTGTCGATGTTGTTCATTTGTATAAGATATATTCGAAGCTACATGAGCGAGACTTCAGCTGCTCGTTTCCGTTGCTGGCTGCTTCCTAGATTTTATTTCCACCAAATCAGGTTGTCGTGGGATATTAAATTGCTTTGTGGAGGGGTATTAAAAATGTTTTGTTTTCATGTATTTTTAGAAGCTCAATATATATAATAATTTCATTGTGTTTATTTGCAAATGTTATGTGTTCCTGTATTTATATCTGTGTGTGTGTTTGTGTGCGCGCTTGCGTCCGTTAGATGAAGCCAATTTCTTTCATTTGAAGTGGTTTGTTTATGGAGAAATTCAGAGGATTTTGTACGATATTTTATGGAAGTTAAGCTTTATAATTACGACTGTGTTGTGTACTACTTGTTGGTGAATTTGTTAATGTGTTTCGATGTTTGTCTATGTGTACGTTTCTAAGAGTGTCTTGGATATATCTTGGAGAATATGAACAAGTTTCATAACTTATAAGCGTGTTTAATATATTAGAGATACTGTATATTATAGAAATATAATATATTATCGATACTGTTTATTATAGATATACAGTATCTGTATTATAGGTATTATAAATAGACAGTATCAAAACTTATGGCCATGCTTAATATATTATAGATATTGTATATCATAGATAGATAAAATATTATAGATACTGATACATCAATTATTTTCGACTGGTTGATTGTATCTATTACTGTTTTTTAAATATTTCTTTTTCTTTTTCATGAAGACGTTTGTGTCTTGTTAAACGTGTATGTATATGTGATATATATATATATATATATATATATA
>NC_069003.1:29152386-29154798 GCF_001194135.2 Octopus bimaculoides
CTATCGTACACCGTGTTATAGCGGCCTGCTCATCGCATGTATGTACATTTTAAAAATAAACAAATCTTTGATATGGGACCGCGACCTGTTCACTGACAAAATTCCGCACGAAATCTTTGATAATTGCTTTTGTTTAAAAAAAGAATCTTAAATCACACACAGTGATTGTCTTAGATATTTCTTTTGGTGTAAACTTTTATCCTTCGTTTTGGAGTGTATATTGTGAACGTTATTTCTTGCTCGTAACATAAGGAAAGCAGTACTCTTTGCTACAAGCATGTTTTGGACTGTTTTGTAATACTGAAGAAAGCTTGAACCAACATCAGAAATATAGAATGCCTATTTTTCATTCGCTAAAGAACTTTGAGAGATTCGTTATTTAATTTCGATATGTGGTCCCTCTGTATTGTTTTTTTTTTTTTTATAGTATGAACAGTTACACAATTTAGAACTTCTGGATACTGAAAACGTCGCCAAAACTAATGTCCACCGTTGCCAACATTATTCTTTGCAGCTGGTCGCACGTCCAGCTTGATCAAGCAGATCCCTGGTTACATTTGTTATAGCTCTGACTGTCTAGTCATTTAATCAAACCTTCTGTATCTATCATTACTTTACTTAATATGTCCTTTTTCCTAGATCACACCTTTAGCAAAAGGCTTCCTGTTGTGACTCTATATTTGTTTTTTGTTGATCAAGGATGAATTCATTGACTCAGATGTAAAACAAAATATTCAAAAACTGTCACGTGTTTTTCATCAGCATGGGCTACAACTGGTGTGCTCTTATTTGTATTCAGTTTTTATATTAAATGACAACCAAGTTCAAACGTGATTCATGAGCATCATGAAATAATGAGTTGTTATCGTAACCCAAAATTATATTTGAATGAAGTATACTATAATATATAAATATTTATAAATATATATATGTATATTCTAGATTATGTAAAAGATGCAATTAAATTTTGGACGTATAAATAATAATGGAAAAAGTAATGCAGTAAACTAATAAATGTGTACAAAATGGATGCTCACGATATTAAGAGCTGGTGTATAATATACATGTGACCTTACGTTACAAAATATAAAATTAAATTCATAGACGACACACCATAAAGCAAAGAACGTACTTTCGATGGCGGGTTTGACTTGTTAAATTCGTTTATAAATCGCATCGTTTTGAAAATGTCGCATTAAATTAGTTTGAATATGCCTGATGTTAAAATAATACATTAGATTTAAATTTGTTTCTTTTTTTATGTTTTCTATTACTGCCATTGAGGTAAAAACTAGATGCGTTACAAACTTAATTTATTGTAGAGATTTCAATGGTCCTCTGAGAAATATCACTGAAATATATATATATATATATATATATATATATATATAGAGAGAGAGAGAGAGAGAGATGTATACATATGTATGTACGTGTGTGTCTGTATCTATGAGTGCATGTGTGTGTGCTGCGTTTGTGTGCGTATACTTCAGTATTTTTTTTTTTTTTAGAGATAATAAAATGATATATTACATTAAACATTGAATGAAATAATGTCAAATATAGGATGGCAATTAGAAATTAAAATATCAGGCACCATATATTATATCATGCGGCCGAGTGCTTTTACAATTGGTTTGGGACCACGTTCTTTATAATTCCATTTGAATAGATAAAGCAGATTTTCATATCATGATTTTTCCTCAAAATTGCGATAGTTTGCATATTAAACAATATATATGTGTGCGTAAATATGTATATACATGTACTTATATATATGTACGTATAAATATATGCATATACATATGTATCTATATACATATATATAGAGAGAGAGAGAGTGAGAGAGGGGGGAGACAGACAGACAGACAGACAGAGAGGCAGGCAGGCAGGCAGGCAGGCAGGCAGGTGGGTAAATGGATGGATGAATGAATGGTTGATCGATGGGGGATAGCTAGATAGATAGATAATGTCTTATACAATGCTATACCTTAAGAGTGCTATAATCACTTGGTAGTGCTCAAAGAAATCCCAAATCTAAGAAGGTACAACTCTTTCATCAGGGTTAGATAATGCTGAAGTAAAATGCCGTCTATAAGAAAAGCTATTTGCTAAAGGTGTATGGAAACCATAAAGTCATATGCACAATAGTAAGTGTATGGAATGTGCACACATGTAAGTTTGCGTATATAAAGATGTAATCAAGTCTTAGCTTTACATATTATATTAACAGTGAATTTACGATCGTCTCCATAAATGAGCATATATATATATATATGTGTGTGTGTGTGTGTGTGTGTGTGTGTATGCATATACATATGTATGTATGTATATATATATATATATATATATATATATATATATATGGGTATGTGCGTGTGAGTGTGTATGTGTGTTTGTATACTATTAGGAATT
>NC_069003.1:29154808-29155637 GCF_001194135.2 Octopus bimaculoides
TATATATATATATATATATATATATATATATATATATATATGGGTATGTGCGTGTGAGTGTGTATGTGTGTTTGTATACTATTAGGAATTAAAATCAGCTCTAGTAATCTAAATATCGATTGAACATGTATGTGTTGTGTATGTGTATTTTTCATACACCGAATTTGCTAAGGAATAGCTACACAAGGCTGAGATTTAAAGAACACCCGAATTTCTTAGACTAGGCAGGACAACTTGTCTTGGATTGAGTCAATATCTGCAATCGGATCAGACGAAAAACAGATTGAATCTTCCGTTCTATGATTTACACAGAAATAAGAATGAAAACAATTTGCTGATGTGCCGCGGCATAGCTCATGTATCAGTAAATGAAATTACGAATTCAGTCCGAGTCGCATAGTCTCCCCTGGTCCATGTTCTTTAACAGTTATTCGGCGTACGAAGAAAGTGTTCTGCTAATCTTAGAGCTTTGCTTTGAACACTTCTGCTTTTTCACCAAATGTCCGCGAAATGTATATATTGAAATAATTCGACCCAAGTCAACTTTACTTCTCATCATATCTGCGGTGATAAAAATGTCTCGATCTGGAGTGGTGGCTTGGTAAAATAAGTGCTGTTCCCGATGTCTTCGAATATTTACTTTGAACTTCTGTGCTTTGACAGTTCTACTTTCCAAGGCTATCACAAGCTGCATTGGCCCAAAAGTTGAGACCTTTATCTGGCTTAAGATCTGTCATCGAAGGGAAACTTGCCTGCAAGGGAACTGCTACTCATTCATAAAATTTCTTTTATGGCGCTTCATAAGTAAACACACACACACACACACACA
>NC_069003.1:29155647-29156269 GCF_001194135.2 Octopus bimaculoides
GAGACCTTTATCTGGCTTAAGATCTGTCATCGAAGGGAAACTTGCCTGCAAGGGAACTGCTACTCATTCATAAAATTTCTTTTATGGCGCTTCATAAGTAAACACACACACACACACACACACACACACACAAGCACAAGCACACGCACGAAACATATATATATACATTCGCATTATCACGCACATAGGCACACGCACATGCATATATACGCATACACAGACACACACACACAAAATCCTTACATGCATACATACATATCATATGGTCACCGTCAATCATATATACATGCATTCATATGTATACATGCCATATTTACACCTAATCAATATATTAAAACGATTAAAATGAAGAATCGATTTGCCCTATTCAGTTTCATTGATTTGTTTTCAAATATACATTGTCAGTTCTAAAGAAAACATTAATATGGATTTAAAATTTCTTCAGATCTTCTCAGTAGCGATAAGGAATATGTCACCCTAGGTAATCTTTTGGATATAAATCAAAGTCAACTGAAAGTTTGGTGTGAAGTTCTTATATTCAAAATAATACTAAAGTATTGATGAATTTTTGTAATCTTAAACAGTTGGTGGTAGTAGTCGTCGTCGTCGTCGTCGTCGTCGT
>NC_069003.1:29156832-29161374 GCF_001194135.2 Octopus bimaculoides
CTTGGTCGTGGTGGTAGTATTAGTAGTAGTAGTAGTAGTAATAGTAGTAGTAGTAGTAGTAGTGGTGGTGGTCGTGGTGGTGGTCGTGGTGGTGGTGGTAGTAGTAGTAGTAGTAGTAGTGGTAGTAGTAGTACGAGTAGTAGTAGTAGTAGTTGTTGTTGTTGTTTGGAAAGGATCGATGGGCCACGCTTTCGCGGTCCGTATTCGTAGTAGTTGATGTTGTTGTTTTTTTTTATTTTTGTTGTTGTTTCCGAACTTTCCAGCATGTCGAGAGACCTCAGTCAAAGTGCCCCATTAGTTTCAGCGCCTTCAGTATATTGTTTTGTGATTTATTTTAGCCCTAGGCTAATGTCTACCAAGCACACCTACAATCAAGCGGGATCCAGTCATGATCATTTCGAGTTATTTTGTACTTACTTAAGTCCTACTATCCGTATTCAGTGTAGCCCATCGACGGATTTCTCTACTTATCACGTCACTGTGTTATCCTTTCTCTCTCTTGCCAGTTGTACCCTTTCTTCATAACGTCTACCTCAGTAGCCCCCTCCAGCTACATTTAGGGCATCACACGTTTCTCTGAGCGAAGGCCTTTCTTTCCTGTACCTTGCTGGATATGAATTGTTATCGAAACTTCCGTAACTTTGCTTTACATTGAGTGGGATGATGGCCCAACGCAAACCCATTTTTACCACTGAGAATAGGCCGACCATTTTAATCTGGTTGCCAGCCTTTGACCTTTCACTATGGGAGACCCTACCATGAGATATCGATCCGCTGACACAAAAGGAATTGACCGAAAATGAATTGTAATCTTTATCTTACGCCAATGAAGTGTAATTTGAGAGAAATTATGATTCTTGTTTCAGTAGGTTGAATAACCATGTAGAACCCTCGATCAAGTCCGCGTTGTATTATAGATTGCTATTGTAGGAACATTCTATCATAATATTCAATTACAATCTCTTCTGTAATGTTCCTAATTTTATATGGATAAGATTTCACTTATAAAATCTAACATTTGTAAACTGTATTGGTATTATCCACGGGTGGAAGATACTCCATTATGGCGGCCTTTGGAAACTGGAAACTGGAAACTGGGTAGACAAATATATTTGATAAAACTATGCAGTAACACGTTTTTAAACTTGCACGATACCATGGACGAAAGTGAAGATCTATAAAGTTGCAAATAGTATTTGGTTTTCTCTGTAGTAAAGATAAGTTGAGGAAAGTTTCATAAATATTTGTAGCGCCAAGGGTATTTGTCTGTCTATAAGAATCACTTGCTGAGACAGAAGAGAATACGAAGCGCTGATAACCCTTTTCATGTCTTCTCAGATCAGTGAGAACAAAACAAGATGGTATTCCTTTCAAATTGGAAACTGACCAGAGTAACTCCTTGAATTCAAGTGATGTAGAATCATCCAACGTTTTATATGTATGTATGTCAAAGTATTTCAATATGGCTGTTATATAAATTTCTATTGAACATTTTCTTTTCCGTGCAACGGATTAATAAATCATATCCACATTTCAATTCTAAAATAAAAGAGCGTGTCAAGTAAGCAGTAATACATTTTCGTTCAGCTAGAGAGGAAACTGTGAAATATATTATGATGCGAATGGCCTGCAGCGGCTTTTGCTCAGAGATAATCCTTTATAATCTAAAACTGTTCAAACAAATACGAAGCTGGTTATAAATCATTTCGGTTTTAATTTCCATCTTGAACTGAACTACGATAAAGACAACACTCTCATCCTTTCTATTAATTCTCACACGCATCAGTACAACCACGTAGATAACACTGCTTAATAATATGGTGCATACACAAATATATATACATATATGTATGTATGTATGTATGTAG
The DNA here is from genome assembly GCF_001194135.2 of Octopus bimaculoides. Taxonomy (NCBI): domain Eukaryota; kingdom Metazoa; phylum Mollusca; class Cephalopoda; order Octopoda; family Octopodidae; genus Octopus; species Octopus bimaculoides. The sequence continues at coordinate 29,158,701 of NC_069003.1, forward strand.
GTATGTATGTATGTATACACATAGCACAACTTACGTATACACAAACACACAAATATGTATTTACATAAATCTATAAATATATATGCACACATAATAATAAACATAATATACATGTATGTAATTATGTACGTATGTTTGTGTATATATATATATATATATATATATATATATATATATATATATGCATACATTAAATGAATGTATGTCTGTGCGTGTTGTATTTGTAAGCTAGTCTTCTAGCCTTAAGACAGAAGCCACTCCTAATGTTTTCAGACGTATTTTAAACACAAATACGATATAGTACATCAAATAAAGATATATTTATATTTCATTCTGTACGATCTTACAAAGCGAACGAGCAATTACTTCATTATATAGAATATATATTTTAAAAGTTAGAACTTATATATTCATGTGTGTGTCTTTGTGTCTGCATTTGTTCCCCAACCATCACTTGACAACAAATGTTGTATTTATGTCCCCGAAATCTAACGGTTCGTCAAAGAGACCGATAGAATAAGTACTAGGCTTACAAAGAATAAGTCCTGAGGTCGATTTCTTCCACTTAAACCCTTTAAGGCAATGCTCCAGCATGGCTGCAGCCAAATGACTGAGACGTGTAGAGGAGTGTAAGAGAACCATCAAAATAGTGAACGTTTATCGACAGTTGTTTCAAAATTTCTTGCTTCCGTACTCTGCTTCTGACTTCACATTTATAAAAATAATCTTTGGTGCAACTTGTTATGCTATTAAAAACTGATTAAGTAACAGACTAGGAAAGCTAGGATTCTCCAGCATGGTAAGAGACCAGCAGATTCACACTTCACAGGAACAATCTATAAGCAGAGGAGGAGAAATACGAAGGAAGGTCTTGATGCAACAATTATCATTGTATTATCTCAATTTCATCGTTTGTTTCTTTGATGGAACCCAGTGCCAAAATTTTAAGTAAAAATCTAACAAATACTAAAATGTATCCATGTAATATATATGCATACTTACACGCACACACTATAATACACAGACACAGACACAGACATACACATACAAAATAATAAACAGTCACACACACACACACACTCACGTGCGAATGAGTGTCTCTGTGTGTCTGTTATAGAGTGCAATATAAGTCTAGCTTGAGCACTTATATGACCATATATTCGATTATGTCTCCCCGCCAGCAATCGATTTACGAATCGGAATATAGTTAAGAATATCAGTTTTATTTCTTATAAGCAAAACGTTTTTGGATGAAATATAAATAAATCCAGCTTTTATATCGCGCTGATGCAGCAAGTTTTCAATTGTATGCAGAGTAACAGCAAGGAGGGATATCGTGAAAAATTGAGTGAAATATTGATATGACATGCGGTCACGGATGACTGTAATTCATAGAGTTATGAGAAATTCTGAAAATTGTGTTATAAATATTAGGTGACAGAAACGTGATTTATATTCATATATGTCTGACAATATTTAGTGAAATGTCATAGAGATATAGAAACATATATCTGCATATATATGTATATATATATATATATATATATATATATATATATATATATATATATATGTGTGTGTACGTATGTACTTATGGATAAATATATGCACTTCCGCACAAACCTACACACACATGTATATATGTACTTGACATAACTGTGCTTCATATAAATGCATTAATTTCATCGTGAATGTCGATATGAATTCATTGCTCTTGAAGTCATTATGATATAATATATATGCATCTCAGTCGGTGACAAAGGATTTTGAAATTGTCTTATATATTCCAAAATGGAGAAGATTTGGCAGAATCGTTAGCGTGTCGGTGAAGTTGAATAGGAGCATTTTTTTTTTCTTTTGTCCTCTAGTCTCTAGGTCCTGAGGGCAAAACCTCCTTTAGCAAAGTTTATCATTCCACTATTTATTCAGTGTGGATAAAATAAAATGCTAGTCATCTACTCAGCTCGAAGTAATCATCTACCCTCTTCCGACTAAAAATAGCTTGACTGGAGCCAAACTTTGAAATACTTATTATTATTAGGCGGTGACGTTAAACGTTGCCGACAATCCTGTAACCAATTTTACCCAACCACAGTGTCCTTGGCTAGTCCTTGTGGTATCCATATGTCGCATTTGTTTGAGCCGTAAATGAAGTGTGAGAATAAGCTCTATAAAATAATTCCTATCCAGCCAAATGATCAAGATTGTTGCCCAATCTTCCAGAGATATTACTTCAAACACGTACAGTCTAATTCCACAATATTTGACAAGTTTTGGTAGTTAAGTACCTGCTCGTTTCTTATCTCATTCATCTTATAGGTATAATCCACAAGAGAATTTTATTGACAATTTTTCTCATTCAAACAATAACTTTTAAATGCCTTGTAGAAGGATGGATGAATATAACATTGTTAATAGCATTCATATTAAACAATTTAATAGAAAATGAAACACACTTAAGTGCCATTTTGTAGACGACATCATATGATGTTATAGCAGAGGATTTCACATTCAAATATCCAAATGCTGAAATAATTAGCGTTAGACATCCAGCGGTGAAAAATCATTTGTGTGTGTAGGTCTGTATATATATATATATATGCATGCATACAAAATACACGCACACACAGGCACACACACACACACACACACACACACACACACACACACACAC
>NC_069003.1:29161450-29167277 GCF_001194135.2 Octopus bimaculoides
ATATATATATATATATATATATATATATATATATATATATATACACACACATTCAAAGGTAGGTGCTGATATAGCAAATGTACTTTTATATATTTTGTGAATATCAATATAAATATTTTCGGTGAATGCATAAGGTGTTTAATGAACTTCTATAAATACATTTAGAGAAGAAATGTAAATATGTTTAATAGAGATATATAAATGTGTTTCCTAAAGTGGAATCAGATATGTAGAGAAGAGAAATAAAAACAATTTTTCGAGGTTGTATCAACATTTAGAAAAGCTACATATATATATATATATATTTCATCTAATAAACTTACACATATATATCTATATGTATGCGAGCGTGTGTATATCTATATACACGTCTTTCATTCTCTCTGATTGATCAGTCTCCACTATCACTTTAGCTAAATACCTACCTATATATATATACAAAATTGGAAGAAATATATTAGGCTTTCCCATCGGCTTCTATTTTTTTCAAATGCATAATAATCTGAATATTGGTTTCTAATTTTGGCCCAAGACCAATGTTAAGGCAATAACATCGATCCAAGTGCTAAAGTGGTACTTAATTTATAGACCACATAAGGGTAAAAGACAAAGTCGACCTCGGTGAAATTTGAACTCTGAACGGAAAGACGTGCAAAACCGCGCGTGTTATAGATTCTGCCAGCTTACCGTCTTATAACTAATGAAAGAATACGGGTATTTGCACATGAATTAAATAAGTATCATTTACACACTGGGGTTCGCTTTAAATCCATCACAGGATTCTTGGTCAACTTTACACAAACCCATAATCTTGCAAATATATTCTTCCTCCTACTAACAGATTCGAACCTAAAGAAAAAAAAATCATAAACGTTTTGTTTCCTCTGATCAAGCTATGAAAAAATTTGGATATATTATTTCCCAAAGGAATCTCTTAAACGTCTTGGTGGTATTGTTGTTCACGCCAGTATTGATTATTGTTTTCCAGTCTAAATTATCAAAAAATATTTTTGGCATCAGTTCAAAATCTTAGTCTTACCCGTCGGCTTTCTCGTCGTAATGGTATTTTAGAAGTAACTAGTAACTATTACAAATTTAGTGCAGTTTCTAAACTTTATTTCAAGAACGACAAGTATACATACATACATACATACATACATACACACACACACACACACACACATATATATATATATATATATATATATATATATATATATATACACATATACATGCACATATTTATACATACTTGTATTCATTCATGCAAACACAGACATAGACGAAGACACACACACAAACACATACACACACACACACAAACACACACACACACACACACACACACACACACACATATATATATATCCTCTCCTTCACATAGAGATAGAATACAGAAAGAGACCATAGAACAGCCGGTGACTTCAGGTCTTGGGATGTGTCACTTAGATACATACATTTATTTATATTAGACGGGCTACCGAATCTATTCACGAAGCTTTCGTCGAGATTATGATATAGAAGAAGGCGCTTGCTGATGGTCTCACGTAGGGGAACTTAAACCGAGACAGGTAACTAGAAGAAAAGGTAACTAGAAGAAAAGGCAGGGAGAGGAAATGAGAGAGAAAGAAGGTAGAGTTGATGATTTGAACCTACATTAATGATCCGATGCGTAGTCTGATAGTTAAATTTGTCAGCATAATATAATATAATATAATATAATATAATATAATATAATATAATATAATATAATATAATATAAATGTAGCATAATATAAATGTAGGTGTATGTTAATATGGATGTGGCAGATACGTGCGAATGTTGATGTAATGTCAATTATATAACTAAAAAATTATGAAACATCAGTAAACGAATAGAATAAGTGTATATATTTTCTCTCTTCACTTCTCATTTTTATTCTACATATGTATGTATGCATGCATTATGTATGCATGTATGTTTGTATATAGGTATGTATGTATGTATGCATTTACATATGTATGTATGTGTATATAGTTGAAATTTATAGAAAAACAAAAGACGAAGACAAGTGTTTGAACAACAAGCAGGTGTATTAGCTTGACGCTCGGGAAAATAAAAATGTATTTTACATTTCGAGCCTGCACTCATCAACAGACACATATATACCTACATGTACATATAGATATATACGTGTGAATGTGTGTGTGTATATGTATCTATATATATTTATAAATATGTGTGTCTATGTTTATTTATGTGTGTGTGTGTGTGTGCGTGTGTGTACATGTATGCACATATATATTTTTGTATATTGGCATATTATTATTCTGCAAGATTCTGGGAAACTTCCTTCTAAAAACCTGAAGCAAAATACATTCTTCCAGTTCCTACACGATTACGAATTTGTTTACTCCATGTCTAAAGCATACACTCCCATTTCAGTGGCATGTTTACTAAATTTCAACCATTTCGAGGCCATTTCAATTTTAAGAGCTACTGTCGGTCTTTTTTCGTCTTCATTGAATTATCATATTCTTAATGTAAAAGGCATTCAAGTCATGATCATCACCTCTTATTAGTTTATCCAGCACTACAATACCGTCTGTGTCCTTTTTTGTGTGTGTCTGTAACACGCCAGATTATTATTTGAGGGTAACTCTAATACTCCTTGTAGCAGATCGAGTACACGGAGACGCTCCCTGATTGGTTTATGACACTTCCCTCTTAGATATCTGGTTATTTAAGGAAAATTACTGATGAAAATTGTAGGCGATCAATGGAAGGTCTTGCTTCGAAGGTGGATGAATTCTACAGGTTGTGAAGCCCGAATCAAGAAGTATGACAACAGCATCCAATAGTCTATCTTGACCAGCAGCTAACCATGTCAGATGGTACTAGTTATGTATATCTACATTGGCCAGCAGCTGACCAGGGTAGGTAACTCTGCAAAATATAAATATGATGGATAACAACTTCTAACAATACAATCGAGAATTCGAAATGTATATTTTGGACAGGTAATTGTTTTCGAAGTGACTAGCTCCAGGGAGTGAGATCGAATGATGAAACGGATAGGATTGCATCGTGGCAGAAACGTGATGGAGATTCAAAAGACACATGTGATAGATTTCGTTTCTATTGTCGCTTGACGTAAAGATTGTCCTGTTTCAGTTGGTCTAATGCAGTCATGCTGGATCACAGTTTAAAGATTTCGTAGATCATATCACACACACACACACACACACACACACACACACACACACACACACACAACACACACACGCACTCACAAACACACACACACATAAACTCATGCATACATTCATGACAAGTAATCCGAAGGTTTACTTCCAAATCTGACTCGAAATGAGTAACAGGCCAAATTACAATGCCACCCTCTACTGAGTTAAGAAAAACCTTTTAAATATATATTTATTTATCTGTCTTTCAACATACATACATACATACATACATACATACATACATACATACATACATACATACATACATACATGCATATAAAATTATCCTGTTGTTGAAATTCCGATGACGGAGCCTTTGGATATCGGTTAGAAACCGACTCTTTATTGGCCAGAAATCTTGAAATAAAACTGAACAACGACATACATACATACACATACATACATACATACATACATACATACATACATACATACATACATACATGCATATAGGTGGACAAACATCTAGAAGCATGGTTGATGACGAAATCAGCATTCCATATGTTACACATCTAACAACCTGATTATTTTCAAATGAGAAAGCAGAAAACTGTTTTCAAGGTAGGAAAGTGTTATTGATAAAGATTATATTTTGAACAAATAAATATGTTTACGCCATGTTTGTTGTTACTATGAACTCTTAACACGCAATAGGAAATTATTTATCGGATCTCTAGTACATTTGAATTTTATACGCACTGTATTTGTCTATGATTTTCCAAGTATTTTTTTTATTATGATGCTTCCTACATCTGTTGCTATAGTAAGCACTGATTTGATATTTATTCCATTATGGATGGTCGATTTCGCTCTTATGCACGAGTTCACATTTGCTTACCAATTCATCTATTTCTATCCTATTGCTTCTCATTAACTCTGCTTGCTCAGTTTGTAATTCTATTTCGTTTGCCTAAAAAAATTGGTTGCCCCTGTAACAATTACCAATGGCTATTTACTAGTTGTCCTTTCCTCGTTCAAGACAACGCAATGGTAACCTGTTCTGAAAAGTCATTACTCGCTTCTTAATATTGCTTCTTTGTTCATCCTTCTCTCTTCTTCAGCTCAGTTTGTACATACATGACTACACAAATGAAGAGTGACACAAAAAAGAGACACATCATGTGAGTTTTGTTAATAGAAGCGGGTTTAAACATCCTGGAAGTAAATGTGTACAAACACCGTTTGTGGAATTCAATGATATACAGAAATACGAGATGCACTCAAAGTAACGAAAGAACATCTATCACTCGACCAGCTAGAACCCCTATACATTCTTTCCCCTCAATCTTCGTAACAGTAAGTGAAGTCCTGGCTACATTCTAAAATGTCAGGATGAGCTAATAAATAGTCTTTCTGATTTGGTCACAAGGCAAAGCATCCGTAAGGAGTTTAATATAATTGAGTACAATCACCTTAGAGCTCCACTGGTACTATTTAATTAAGTATGAAACGGAAAAAATCGGGTTTTGAAGCCAGAACATAAAGACAGACTAAAAGCCACAAAGCCATCGATTCCTCGAGCTTGTCAGATTCTAGGCTGTAAATAAATATTGATTTTAAATTTTGGCACGAAGCCAGCAATTCTAGGGGCGGGAAAAGTCGATTACATCGACCGCAATGTTCAACCGGCACTATTTATTCGACCAGATTTCTTTTAAAGCCTGGTACTTATTCTGTCGGTCTCTTAGGACGAACAGCTAACTTACGGGACATAAACACACCAACATAGGTTGTGAATCGATGGTGGGGGCCAAACGCACACACAGACACACACACACACACACATATACACACATATACGACGGGCTTCTTTCAGTTTCTATCAACCAAAATCGCCTCATAGGAATTTAGTAGACAACTATATTGCAGAAGACACTTACTCAAGGTATCACGCAGTGGAACTGAACGCGGGACCATGTAATTGGGAAACAAACTTCTTACCATAGAGTCACACTTGCGGCGACTATGGGTAAGAAGACAATATTTAATTCCAGATATTGGCACTATCAGCCCACCCGTTTTGCAATTAGGATGCTTCTATGATATTCACGTCCATAAGTTAAAACGGAAAATCGACACATAGAATTCGAACTCAGAATGTAGATGACGTTACATAACAACTGTACTGCAGTTATTCCGAAGGCACACTCACCTTTCGCTCTGTATACAAACACATTTACTTGAACACGTGCAATATGTTAACAGCATTCTAATATACGGTTCGCCGAATATTTACAATATCTTATTTTCTACACTACATGCGGCAATATAAGTGTATTAGCAACTACTCAACTTCTAGCGGAGACATGAATAGATAGATATAATATCTGATATATTTAATAACTGACAGTTTCTCACTTTCTATTGAATGAAGTAATTTTAAAAACTAATAAGATTTTGCCTGATTAGAATAAGTTTGAGCTTGGGAGAATTCATTTGTTCAATGGTAGTCAGTGTGGTAACTATAGACATTGATAAAATAAACTATTAAAACACAACTTCATCCTCTCCTACCTTATTTAAACGTCTAATATACATATTTCTCAAGGAAATATGCAAACACACATATAGATATATACATATATATCGTATTATATATATA
>NC_069003.1:29167584-29169000 GCF_001194135.2 Octopus bimaculoides
ATATATATATATATAGATACATTCGCAAATATGTAGACATATATATGTAATTAAGTTTATATGAGTATATATCTGTATATTGAATACGCTCCTGAAACATAGTCTCAACTGAATTCATAATCTCAACTAATGTCATCATAAGCATATTCATGCGAACACACATACACACGTGTATTATCTCACTATAAAATGAACGTTGCATTTCTCGATGGCGAGCTTGGAAATAGACGAGATCATCAGTTTAATACGGACGAAGTGGTGCAGAGAGCGGTGTACAAATGGCTGTGACTAAAGCCGAAAACCATCTTCTCTGATGGAATATGCATGCTTGTGGACGACTGGAAGAAGCGCATCGAAAAGCCAGGAAATCATGTCGAAGAATGATGGAATTGTCCAAACATCCGACTTTTGCTTTAATAAATTACAGAAACAAGAGTGTATATATTTTTTGATGTAGCGTTGTATGTTTTATACTTTTACACTTATATCAACTGAAAATGGTGTGAAAGATTTCATTTGCTTGTGAACCTTATCAACAGCTATAAAGGGAATATGGATGCTAATATATATTCATCATCGATAGTTACAACTATTCATCGGTGAATAACTCAACTCTTACTCTTCTTTCATTTACAAAGAAAAGAAAACTAGATACTTCAGCAGCAGACGTTTGAGTTTGTTTTGATATATTGCTGAAATATTACGAATTTTATGCAAAGATGTATGAATGAGAAAAAATGAAACGTGAGAGATAACTTCATTTTTGTGATGTTGCTACATCTCACGATTCCTTATATTTGTTTTATTTCTATTTATAATATTTTTGTACAAAGTGCCTTAGGTAATCAAATCATGAGCCTTGCCAATTGCTGCCATACAGCTAAGAGAAGAAGAGCTTTCAACGACGGGAAACTTTCATCCTCATTTAATATCGTTGGATTAAACTGTAAGGAAATTATAACGAAAGTTCACAGTCGGTGAATATAAAGAAATATTGCACAAAAACGCCCACGTGACATTTATTTAACATCTATGCAAATGTAGTTACAGTAAAATATATATATTAGCTTGTTCGTACTGGGGTTTTCTCGTTGTATTATCTTCCTTTATTTCCTTTCTCTACAACTTGTTCTCTGCTTCTTAGAATGTTTCCTTTTGAAATGTTATCAGTTCAGTAAAGAAATCATAGCAATGCTTTAACGAAAAATACGTATGATCGTCATTGTGTAAAAGAAAAAATTCTCTTGGTATTAAATACATCTGTAGTGTTTACCGTTCGTTGACTTATACATTCATTTCATATACGCAAAAATATATAACTGATAATTTTTTTCATTTTATCTCTATTCAGTAAAATAAGTTATTGCATTTGACTGTGTAAATAGCTGATCATTCATATATATATATATATATATA
>NC_069003.1:29169091-29172406 GCF_001194135.2 Octopus bimaculoides
TATATGTGTGTGTATATATGTATGTGTGTGTGTGTGTATAATATTTTTTTCTTTATTGCCCACAGGGGCTAAACATAGAGGGGACAAACAAGGACAGGCAAAGGGATTAAGTCGATTACGTCGAACCAGTGCGTAATTGGAGCTTATTTAATCGACCCCGAAAGGATGAAAGGCAAAGTCGACCTCGGCGGAATTTGAACTCAGAACGTAACGGCAGACGAAATATCGCTTTTGTACGTACCCGTTGTGTGCGTCACACTTACCTCAAAGAAATGGCAAAGCGAGAGATAGGAAGACAGAGAGGAAGTAAGAGAGAAAGAGAGAGTGAGAGAGAAAGAGCTTGAAGACACAACTAAAATAATTCCAGTCACTGACAAAGAAACGGGTAGGAAGAGAGAGAGAGAGAGAGAGAGAGAGAGAGAGGTGATACTTACTGTCTGTCTGCCTCTTTCTCTAGATATGTTTGTGTGTGCATAATATGATATGCCATTCGGATATTATCATAATCTCGACACCCGGGCATGGTTCCATTCCTACTGGCGGTGTCAACAGCGTTAAAAGCGTAAACGATGTCAATGAGTCAGGAAACGGGAGCTAACCTTTAGCACAATATGCCTTTTATGTCTGCTCCCACTTAATGTTATAAAACATAAATACAAACGTCGAATCGGAACCATAAATCTTGTATAAAATATAGAAAATAGAAAAATGTCATCAAAGTCCATATTGCCATATAAACGCAGATGCGAACTTAGAAAACATAACATTAAAATGAACTAGCAAACTTAAATTTACTGAAAATATATGTTTTTGAACTTAATTGAAAACACGCGTTACAAATGCATGAAGCGGAGAATAATAATAGCCAAAGCAAATTTTAGTCTAGAACTGTAAACATATTGATCAATTAAAGAATATAAATTTATACGTATCGCTACCTAATAACCATTTCAACAGGATTAAGAACCGAACCATAATAAAAAACAACCAAACGTAATCTAACAGAATGGCATTTCACTGTATTAAGTTTTAATCATGTGAGGACAAGAAATGGGAGGAAATCAATGTGGACCAATATATATTAAATGCAAAACTTAATTATAGAAGATTGTATTTAAACCAATATTTCAACCTGAAAGAACCAGAAAACATGATTAAAACAAACAAATCTTAACGAAAACAACGTTTATATACTTAAACCATTAAAACATAAAACGAATTTAAAGTAACCGAACTGAATATCATATTATTTTATGTATCAGACATCAATCACCTACGCGGTGAGAGTATATTATTCTGGACCTATTACTTTTAAATATCAACTCATATCATAGAAAGCATACATTTAACCAATATTTTCGTCTAAAATCACACAGACACACAAACACATCTACGATACGTTTATTCCAAAGTCCGTCTGTCAGATTCATTCACAACATTCAAAACATGAACAGACAGCTATATAGAAATACTCTTTACTCTTACATTCGGAGTTTAACGGACATTGCCTACTCATTACGTAATGGCGAACGAGGTGTAATATAATATTTGCAGGGTGTCCGCAAAGTCTGGGCACATGGGGATTAACACATACTTTAAGAAATTATTATTTCTTGTATTTAATTGTTTATGTTATGATTTTATTTACTCAATGTGTATAACCAATTCACTTACGTTGGAAATAAATATGGTATTATGTGTGTAATCTCTAATCAGCTAGTGATCCTGGGACAGGATTATTTTACAGTTGTTGACGTTTAATATTGTTGATCGTGTGCTTAAGAAGCTTGCTTTCCAACCATGTTCTTTTGAGCTCAGGCCAACTGCACGGCACCCTGGACTTTAATATAGCTCCAGGCCATCTGGGATAGTTTTGGCCCTGGTTCTTTTAGATTATAGATGACCGTTCATTAACAATTATCTGAATTTGAGTTGTCAGTACAGTTGATTGATATGAAAATATGCATATCCTATCATGTGTGCTATTTAATTTAGAATTAGTTATTGTCAAAGACGATAGTGTTAGATCAATCTTTTGAAAACTATGATATCCATTTATGACATGGCAGTTTATACATTCACAGCATTAATAAATAAATGCAGTATTCTGACTTAGATGAAGTGAAATGTTGCTAATTATGAGAAATCGTCACCTTTCATAATATGAATTAATGTACTTCTAATTAAATTATTTTCCTATTGACAGTTCAAATATAATTTAAAGTTTAATAAACCTTTTGCTTCAAGCATTGTTTTCTCAAAGTAATATAACGAAGTTTTGCTATTATCACACACTAGAATAATTGATAATTAATAATTTGATATCATGACGCATTTCAGAAAGATATTGTTGCATTAATTTTTATCATATTATATTATATTTGATAACAAAAGCTAATAAAACACCTTCAGTAGTGTGTAACAATGAGTCAAAATATAATGATATTACAAAATCTGCAGAGCGATATAGAGAAGGAAAACGTATAGTAAATCACTTGTTCCCAATGTTTTATTTGTAAACCTTTTAACGAAATTTGTTTAAGGGAAGATGTGGTGCTTCCGGTCATGTTTAATCTATGTCGCAAAACTATTGCTATCGTCTCTATTTCTGCTGTAATGTGTTTAGGGTACATGAGATCACGACACATTAACGATAATTTCATTTAGGTATAAAATCTGCAGTTAACCTCTCATCTTGCATGTCTGCGTGCGTATGTGTGTGTATGTGTGTTGTATGTGCGTGTTTGTGTGTTATTTCTCAATGAACCATTTCTAAAATTTGTATTAAACATCAAAATCATCCCAGTGTGATACATGATAAAAACCCAGACTCTGAACAGCATCTTGTGTAAAATAGAAACCAACCAAGAAATGATATTTGCGAGAGATAAATGGAGACGTATTAGATTTCCAGTTTTATCTTGAGATGCAAGAAAGATGTCGATTTATGACACCAGCCCTGTCATTTACTTCTCCTTTCATTATCTCTCTCTATACATTTTTTGCTTGTTTCACTCATTAGACTGGGGACCCGCATTGAAAGGTTTTTGTTGGTTAAATACATTGACCCCAGGGCTTGCTTTCTTAAGCCTATTGTTTCTTCAATCGGCGTCGTTTGCAGAACCATAAAGTTACTGGAACGTCAACAAACCAACACCGGTTTTAAAGCGGCGGTGAGGGCACAAACACAGACACAAAGCAACACACACATACACAAATATACATACATATACACATATATATATATGGGTGTATATGTGTGTATGTATATATATATATATATATATATATATATATATATATATATATATATAT
>NC_069003.1:29173154-29176014 GCF_001194135.2 Octopus bimaculoides
GACGATGAAGGGGAAAGGTGGGTATGAGAGAAGAGAGAAAGAGAGTAAGACAGAAGAGAGAAGAGAGAAAGAGAGTTGCGATGAAGAGAAGTAGGGGTCGGAGCAAGAGAGGAGAGGTGGAGGAGAGGTGGGTGAGAGGAAGTAGGGGGAATGGGAGAGAGGCAAGGGGAGGAGGTTAGAGGAAGAAATGAGGAGAGTTGAGCCTGTGTGATGCAAAGGAGCGAAGAGAGAAGATTAATCCCTGTTTATTTTCGGTAGTTGTGTAATTATGTAGGATATCGTTCAAACATCATATAACTGTCATGTTGTAAGCTAATGAAGGTGGTTAAATGACTTCTGTTTTCTTTTCATTGATTAATTAACATGATATAAATATACATATAGATGTGTGTGTGCGTTTACATAATACACACAAACACACGCATATACATATATATATATATATGTGTGTGTGTGTGTGTGTGTGTGTGTGTGTATGTATGTGTGTGTGTATGTGTGTGTGTCTGTGTGTGTGTGTGTGTGTGTGTGTGTGTGTGTGTGTGTGCGTGAAAGTTGGTATGTGAAAGCACGTGGTTGGATGTATAAAAGATAAACAAGGGTGAAAAAACTACAGAAGGCTTGTGTTACATGGTTCAAGTATATATTTAAATTATGTCAGAAAAAATTTATAAAATTTTTGGGGCATATAAACATTGTATTTGGAGAAATAACCGGTTTCGTGTTGTCTTTTCAAATTTCTCTACTTTATCGTAACATGTCTTCGCTCCCGTGTATATATATATATATATATATATATAACATGCTTCTTTCAGTTTCTGTCTACCAAATCCACTCACAGAGCTTTATTTGGCTCGAGGCTGTAGTAGAATACACTTGCCCAAGGTGCTACGCAGTGGGACGGAACCTGAAACTATTTGGTTAGGAAGTAAGCTTGTTATCACACAGCCACATTTTAACCTTTCTTACCTAACAACAACACATCTCTCTCTCTCTCTCTCTATATATATATATATATATATATATAACATGCTTCTTTCAGTTTCTGTCTACCAAATCCACTCACAGAGCTTTATTTGGCTCGAGGCTGTAGTAGAATACACTTGCCCAAGGTGCTACGCAGTGGGACGGAACCTGAAACTATTTGGTTAGGAAGTAAGCTTGTTATCACACAGCCACATTTTAACCTTTCTTACCTAACAACAACACATCTCTCTCTCTCTCTCTATATATATATATATATATATATATATATGTGCGTGTGTTTGTGTGCATTATGTAAACGCACACACACACACATCTATTATGTATGTTTACATCGTATTAATTAATCAATGAAAAGAAAACAGAAGTCATTTAATCACCTTCATTAGCTTACAAATGACAGTTATATGATGTTTGAACGATATCCTACGTAATTACACAACTACCGAAAATGAAACACGTCTTTTTACGTCTCTGCATATTTGTATGTACTAAGCGCCTATTTATAATAACAACTTGTTCCGATCATTAGCAAACAAGACATTTGTTTTCTGCAACCCTCTTTCCTTGTATTTGTAGGTTTTCCTGGATTAAACAAGCAGATAATAAATTACTTTCTTTTGCTTTATTTTAGCTTACTTTTATATATTTTCGTTTATTTACTTGTGGATATATTCGTATAATAGGCTAAAAGAGGTACAACTTTAACAAAATATTTGATACACACAAGTTCTGGTGTATAATCGTATTTATTATGTTACAATAAGTCTTTATTTGGTTATAATAAAGGTACAGCTATAAGTGCGTAGAGGGTGTTAACATCGATTAAATAACTGAATACAGTTGATAAAACTATTGTAAATATATGGAATAAATATTTTTATCTCTAACTTGATTGATTAATAAATAATCTCTAAGAACGTGATTCCCACGGTGAAGAGCCTGCTGTGAATAATATTAGATTGTTACAATCTCTATATGTTTGCGTGTGTGCATTAGTTGTAGTTGTTGCTGGCACTCCGTCGCTTACGATGTCGAGGGTTCCAGTTGATCCGATCAACGGAACAGCCTGCTCGTGAAATTAATCTGCAAGTGGTTGAGCAGTCCACAGACACGTGTACTCTTAACGTAGTTCTTGTGGATATTCAACGTGACACAGTGTGACAAGGCTGACCCTTTGAATTACAGACACAACAGAAACAGGAAATAAGAGTGAGAGAAAGTTGTGGTGGAAGAGTACAACAGGGTTCGCCAGCCTCCCCTGCCGGAGCCTCGTGAAGTTTTAGGTGTTTTCGCTCAATAAACACTCACAACGCCCGGTCTGGGAATCGAAACCGCGATCCTATGACCACGAGTAGCTGCCCTAACCACTGGGCCATTGCGCCTCCATTTGTGCATTAGTATGTATGTATCTACGCGCACAAGCCCAAACATATACGCATATACTTGTTTCAAATTTTGGCACAAGACCAGAAATTTTGCGGGAGGAGTAAGTCGATAACATCGAACCCAGTGCTTGACTGATACTTATTTTTGTCGAACCCGAAAGGATAAAAGGCAAAGCCGAGCATGACGGGATTTAAAATCAGAACGTAAAATACCGAGAAATGGCGCTAAGCAATTTTTTTCCGGCGCGGTGACGATTCAGCCAACACGCCATACGAGGCGGCGTGTTGTCTGAATCATTTTACTTTCTCTCTGTCTCTCCTTTTCTGTCCCACCTTTCTCTCTCTCTCTCTCTCTCTCTCTCTCTCTCTCTCTCTCTCTCTCTCTCTCAATATATATTTTTTTATTCTTTTATTTGTTTTTTAGCCATTTGACTGCGGCCATGCTGGAGCACCGCCTTTAGTCGAACGAATCAACTCCAGGACTTATTCTT
>NC_069003.1:29176190-29177928 GCF_001194135.2 Octopus bimaculoides
ACACACACACACACACACACACACACACACACACATATATATGTATACAACGGGTTTCTTTCAGTTCCCGTCTACCAAATCCACTCACAAGGATTTGGTCGCCCCGAGGCTATAGTAGAAGACACTTGCCCAACGTGCCACGCAGTGAGACTTAACCCGGAATCACGTGGTGTGTGTGTGTATGTGTGTGTATACACATATATATAACACTGAGGAATTTCTGAGATAAACCCAGCGACAATTGAGTAAATACTGTGGATGACATCAGGTAACCTAAATCAGTGAACATGCTTCACCGGCTAACTACTAGGAACATAGCCAATAGTTAAGTAATTACTCTATATATATATACCAAATTTCAAAATATTTCTCCTTGGCAAGTGCCCAGGTTCCTTCAAACAACAACAAAGAAGGAATAAAGAAAGACAATTTATCAACAAGTATAAACCACAATTAAATATAGCCCCAACCACAACCAATAAATAAGAACAGACACTTAAAAACAATTTTATACTATATTATTATCGTTTTGGAAAATACTTCTCATCATTTCCTAAATCATTTTTCCAATATTCATATATACTAGCGCAACCATACAGACACACATGTACACAAAAAAGAAAATATCACAAGAACACACAAACACAAACACACATACACTCTCACACACATACAAACGAAAATATCACAAAAACACATTCACAACTCTGTACCTACACACACAAACACATACACATACACACATACGCACCAAAGAAACATCACAAAAAGTACACTTACAAACATATCCATACATACACTCACACACACACACACACACTCACACACACACACACACACACACACACTCACACACACATATACAATCCTAATTCTTTCTTCAACAAGAGAAATTCTTCACAGGATACACACCCATCAACTCACAGCTGGTCATTTTTCAAAACATATTCAAAGGACATACATTCACCACAACACACACACACACACACACACACACACACAAACACACACACACATACACGCAAACACAAACACAGACACACATGCACACACACACACACACACATACACATACACTTGCACACAGTTGGAAATAAAACTCATTCAATAAATACTTTCTAGCCATTCCCTTGGCAGGAACACACAAAGATTTCTTTTAGACAATAGACACCCCTTCTCTCACTCTCTAACACTTTGAACTCTATACCAAACTATATTTAAAGAAGACTCCGACGAAAAATCTCCAGACATGTTCTTGACCCCCAGACAGAAGAATTACTGTTTTTACCTCAAACTTTTATAAATTTTTAATGATATTTGTTTGATAAGATAAGATACATCGAAACCGGTAATATTTTCTTTATATATTTTTTAAAACCGTTTTCATTAAATTCCTTCTTAAATTGAAATGTCTTAGACTTACATCTGTACTATTTCTACCTGCATCTATTATATATAAAAAGGGATATATGTAGGTAATTGGTTTAGTGATTATCATGATGTAGTGTTTGAATAACATCAGTCGCGTGGATTGGAGAGGCTTGTATGCATAGGAGACTTCTGGTCTTTCATAAACAACCTTGTCTGGGCTTGTGCTGTGGAGGGAACTTTGTAGGTACAATCCCATGATCATTCATGACCTAAAGTGTCTTTGCCCTTTACATATCTATCTATCTACACATATATATATGTATGTGTGTATGTATGTATGTATATATATATGTATGTATATATATAT
>NC_069003.1:29178463-29185963 GCF_001194135.2 Octopus bimaculoides
AGAGAGAGAGAGAGAGAGAGAGATTTAGTTAACTGAATGTTAGTGATTTAAAGTTGATTAGCTTTGAATAACAATGGAATAGATGTATATGTGAAAACTGAATACAAAGAATTTTGTCAAATTTATCTTTCATCTGAGTCCTTCACTTCAGATCGAGCAATTCGTGTAGTATGCACCATGAATTGGCAAACAATTTATTTGACTACGGAGACATGAACAGAAAGATATGAAAATCCCCGGAAAGTATGCAAAAGTGATGATGTTATATATGCTTAACATGACAGGTGGTTGAGAGCTGTCAATGAATGCCTATGAACGACATAGCTTATAAAATTCTATGAACATGCCTCCGAACTGTATTCTCGACAGCCGATCAAAGTCAACTTGAAGGGGGATACTAAAATATTATATACCAATATTAACCAGTCAATATGTATTGCGGTTTTATATATCGGCGTGATTAGCAAAGGACGAAGGACACAAAAATATGAACAATAATAAAGCTGAAGTGCAGAAAAAATTTATAGTGTGTGTATTTATTTGGCAAAAAAAAAATGGTTCTCCCGTAATATAACAAATTTATATATATATATTGTCTAGAAATGCATTATGTGACCTTTCAATTGCACGTTCCCAAAATTTAAAATAACCCTGATATTTCACATGGTAAATTCTGAATAATGAAATAATTGCAGCTTCCAAATAAATCTTGTCATCTAATGAGGTGTACGGCATGTTATTTGTAATTCCGCTTCTCAGCGAATGAAAACTACTGCCAAATGCAATGCAATCCTAAAGTGGAGTAAAAAAAAAATCTCTCGTTTGATATGATAGAAGTCACAGTAAACTCCTCAGAGTGAAGTTTCTTTGTAAAGCAAATGACAGTTTAGTTTCCTTGTCAAGTAACATAGCTGTATCACTTAACATGAGAGTAAACTTGTAGAACGGCATTAACATCCGATGACGGAAATTTAGACAGCAGTGAGTCGCATGTGTGAGAGTAAAATGTCATTTCAAGTGGATGCTGTTATACGTAAAGTTTCTCAGGCACGCAAATATGCAAGTTGTGATCTAGCTGAGAAAAGATGCTCTTTCTGCCAACCAGGGAACAATAAGCAAGACATTTCACTAGTTCCAGAGACTTCAGGTAAAACGGAAGGAATGGTACTATATTCTCTGTCCTGACAATCGCAGAGAATTTACATTGAGTAATTTTAAGACAATCAACTTTGACGTATTTACTTTGAGTCCTATCAATGTAATTTAGAGCTTCTCAGTCCACTGATATTGTGTTGCCTTGCATTTAGCAGCAGTTTTCAATCGCTAAGAAGCAAAATTATAAATAAAAATTCTTATTTCTCTTTATACGACGATAAGATTTATTTGGAAAGGGCGGCATGCTGGCAGAAACGTTGCACGCCAGGCAAAATGCTTAGTCTGTTTTTCTGCTCAGAGTTCAAATTCAGCCGAGGTCGACTCTGCCTTTCATCTTTTCGTGGTCGATGAATTAAGTACCAGTTACGTACTGGGGATCGATCTAATTGACTGGCTCCCTCCCCCCAAATTTCGGAACTTGTGATTAGGGTAGAAAAGAATAAGATTTATTTGGAAGCTGCAACCATTTCGTTATTCATCATGCGATATGCCAGGGTTATTTTTAAATTCCATGTAATTTACCAACATTCCACCATTTTTAAATAAGATTACAGAAAATCAATTGATATCCATCGAGTATTCACAGTGCTCAATGCACCAACACATCGACGAAGAAGCATGATTTCAGTTTCTAATTGCTACTCTCATGGGTATGTCTGCTTTATACAAATTTCGTGTATACACGTATTTCAGCCTCACACCTCAATGTTGGCGTTGAGTGTTTTCGTGACTGTTTTGTTGGAATATTCACACCTGCCGTACCATACTATCTCATACTTTTGGCAACTTAAGTTATAATAGCCCTGATTAATCTCAAATATTTTTTTCCATATCTGTTTGTGCCGTCAGTTTTAATTATTGGTTTTGACATCCACTGCTTTGTTTATAATTCTTTCCGACATTATTTCCCTGTTAGACGAAGAGCAGGATTTGAATTAATGTCTTCCGTATTTCATCTACATGTGCTTTGCTTTGTTTTAATTTGTCTGCCGAGATTGTAATTTCCTCTTGCACTCTGCGTGAAATACTCATAAAGGAGGCGACGGTGGAGCTGTAAGCTGTCTTTTTTCTTTGTGTGGTGCCAGCGGAGGTGGAAATTGATGGTGTGTAGTCCGGGCAATATTAATTTTTGTTCATTTTTCCCTCGTTCTCGTGTTTGTTATTGTTTTCGCCAGTGTTATTATGTTCTTTTTCATTCAGTTAATGTTGTTGTTGTATCTAGTATTTTTGCTGTTGTCTCGGTCGTCGTTGCCTATGGCAATGGTGTTGGTGGTGGTTCGGGACAGCGGTAGGAAAGTTTTATTAAAATGTTCGCTTTCTTTCACTTCGGCATTTCACGAGAAATTCGACTCCAAGTTTTGTTTTTATTTTTCAAATAGGGCAGATTTTGAAAATGAAACAATTTCAGACCTCGAATAGCTGAAATTAAATGAAATAATTTACAATGTTTGCAAGTTAGCTGATAAAAATATTCGGTACAACAAAAATATAAATAAATAACAACAACAGATTAGACCACGCTCCTTTTCCATACAATGCCAGAAAGTGGCTCTCATGGATTAACTGAGTGTGTGTGTGTGTGTGTGTGCGCGTGTATATTTATATATATATATATATATACAGAGAGAGAGAGAGAAGAAAATCTTTAAACGGCCAAATCGAAGGATATCAGGTACTGACAATGAAGAAACTGCACCGGTTTTTATAGTAAGGTTGTAATTGCTATGGTTACTAATCGGTGATTTAAGGAGAATTTGGCTGTTGTTTCTAGCACATCTAAAGACAACTCTCCTCGTTTCTTTATCGCTCTCGCATGCGTTAATGTTCTTCAATATCCCCCCCCCCCTAATTACATTTATATGCCATACAAAAGACAATTTGAGAAATTATGAATGTTTTGCTCCTCACTCCTTGCGTTTGATTGTTTTTGTTTAGAAATTAAAATATTGGAGAACCTGACAAGGTCCGCAGTGATTTTAAAAAACAGTTATGTAAACGATAATTCATTTTAATAGCATACTTTTTGGTTAGGAAATGTTTTTTCTTATACAAACACGGCTTCGCTTGATTGAGGTGGGGGTAAAAATTTGGATTACAATTTATTTTGTTGCTTATATTCCACTAATGGACTACGTGTTTGTTACTTCGGCATCATCATTCCATAAAATGTGTTTAATGAAGCAAAAATACTAAATAAACATCAACGCGTGTGGAGTGAAAAGGGAGGGTGGTTTGGGTTGTGTTACAAACAACTACGAAACCTCTGCTCTACTTCTGAAAATATTTACATTTTTTTTTTTTTTTTTACTGAAAAGGCTCCACCCATGGTTTTTAAGTTAAGGAATAAAATGGCCAAAATCCGCCCGGATAGTTTTTATTATAAGGCTGATAGCATTCCAAACAGCCATAACAACAAAATCACTTTTGAATTTATTTACAAAAATTATACATATATTTTAAACAACTCTCATTCAATAAATAATGTTTATGCATTACGTATACATTAATACAATGCACTTCGGTTTTCCAAATAGCGAATTAAAACTTGAAATGAAAATATTGAAAGAGAAAGTGAGAGAATTTGGAAATGAAAATGGGATACTCCGCAGTGAATGCAATGAATATTTAAATTTGTGGAGAATTGGATGCACTGAATGCAATGAATATTTAAATTTGCGAGAAATTGGAGTTAAAAATTCAGTAAACTTGAGAAATCGAAATTATAAGAAATTTCTTAGGAAATGAATTTATAAAAATATCTTCAGTCGGTCACACATTTAATAATTGCTTTCTTTTATTACCTTTAGTAACTGTTAGATACCTAAATAATAAGCAGCTTTCTCCATTATAGTATAGAAGATGCTATGTGTGAGTTTTGTCGTTTTAGCGCATATTGTATCTGTTGTATTAATGTGGTGAATTTAATTCGTGCATTTCGACAATTTGGTCTTCAAAGTATTCAATATTGATTGGTGTTAATCCAGTTCTTTACATTTCAATTTTTAACAGTAGATTTTTGTGCATACACAAAAAATCAGCAACATTAGAAGTATTTATAATTTAGGAAATGACAAATTAGAAGATTAAACTAACATGTCTGGCTTTTTAGCTCAGTTTCCGTTAATCGCTGTCCTACATTATATTTCTATAGTGTTATAATGCAATTGGCATCTAATACTTTATTCTACGTCTAAACATCTGTAGGCGATACGTTATTCATTGGAATTATTTGTTTCCAACAAAAAACGTCTGCAAATATATGCCCATTAGTCACGAATGCACTAGCATATATGTATGATGTATGTATAATATCATAAGACCCAGTGACATATTTAAATGTACATTATTTGGATAAACAACATTTTTGGAGAAAATATTATGGTTGAAAGCTTAATCGTAATAAAAGCATACTAAAAGAAAAATTGCAATAATTAAAGCTATGTACAGTTTATGTAAAACGACCAAGGTAGTAAAGTGTATAAATAATACCGCTTTTTTAATTGCATGAACTGAAAGTCGGAGGGGGACGAGATAAACTACCTGCATCAACTTGCTTTAAAAGCAGGTAGTAAATTTATCTTATCCTTATTCTTAGTGCAAGATTTGAGGAATATTAATCCAGAATATGTGGATCGGACAATAAGCGTAAGGCGGTGTCAATAGTGGTTCCAAAAGTTCCGGGCCAGAAACGACAGCCTAGAAGACGAGCCTCGTCCTGAAAGATCTGTAGAGCTCAACGAGGACGTCCTGTAAACTCTGCTGGAACAAAATTCCATCGTAACTGTTGAGGAACTAGCAGAGAAGCTTGGATTTGGTCTTTCAAGCATTCATCGACACCTGCGTGCCATCCGAAAAGTCAGCAAATTGGGTGAAGGGTTCCTCACACGCTTTCTATGTCTAATGGCGCGCAGAGATTGAATGTGTCTCTTCTTTGTTGTCACGCCTCACGAATGAAGCTTTTGGGGATCGAATAGTGACTGGTGGCTAGAAATAAGTTCTCTATAAAAATGTCAAGCCCCGAAGACTGTGGGTTGGGAAAGAAGAAACACTGGCACAGCAGTACCAATTGGTATGAGTACCAATCTTCTATATAAATGTACCATGGACAGAAAGGAAGGGCCCTGTGTTTACATTGGGCAGATGGCTGATTCATTTAAGAATCGTTATCGTAACCATGTTGCCAGCTTTAAGACAATCAATAAGAGGCATTCAACATCTTTGGCAGATTTTGTATGGCGACTGAAGGAGGATAAAACGAAGTATAGCATTAATTGGTCCATAGTAAGGTATGCGAAACCATAAAATATAA
Organism: Octopus bimaculoides; assembly: GCF_001194135.2. Lineage (NCBI taxonomy): Eukaryota > Metazoa > Mollusca > Cephalopoda > Octopoda > Octopodidae > Octopus > Octopus bimaculoides. Next base: position 29,183,928 of record NC_069003.1, read on the forward strand.
TTTCCAGGAGATGCCGTCTCTGCCCTGTCGATTCTGTGGACTAGCAAGAAGATAATATAATTTCTGAGCGACTTTCGAGATGCTTACACGCATATAAATGTACTATAGAACAATGCAGTGAGAATGAGTTTTGAGTAACCGATAACTTAATGTAATTTACTGTGTTTGTGTGTGTGTTTGCGTGTATGTATGTATGTATGTATGTATGTATGTATGATCAGCATGCCAAGTGAGATTATACACGAGTCGAAACGAATCATTAGCATAATTTCGGCATCTTGGAAATATCCTGAAATTTTGAGCAACGCTAAACATTATTTGACGCAGTGAAATTAAAATTTGATGTTGTGAAACACAATTAATGCCTCAATAGAAGGAGACTTTGACACATTATCTGTTGAAATGACGCTGCCATGATAGGCCACTGATAACATCGTCTATGCAATTTCAGAGACATTGATATGACTAGAAGAAATTTCTTGTGGCTTATAATTTATAGGAAAATTAAATTGAATTAAAAATGATTGCCGTGTACTTTTGCAGCTTCGTTTAAAGGTAATATAATATTTCATTGGAGTAAGTTTGATAACTGCTGTGTAATATATTTATAAATTAGGAAATACAATTACTGCAGTTGAAAATATTGTTTTTCTTTTTTCTTAAATTCGTTTCGAATACAAATTTAATAACACTGACATAATTATGGATTATTATTTTTCTGATTGGAATGTAATACAAGTTTGTAGCGTAGGAGCAAAATTATAAAAATTAAGCAGGTGATGGTTGAAAGAATTTAATAGATTGAATTATATCTTGTTTGGTTCATCTTTTTCTTTTTTCGAGCTGTGAAGTAGTATACCAAGATAGCGAAGTTATTAATTATCCGTCAATCTTGGATAATTATTTTAAACATGAGTGGAAGGCCTGCAATTTGAAGGAGTAATCAATGGATTTAAATCGACCTCAGAATTTGACCGGTTCTTTATTATTATTCGTTAGTGAAACGGAAATCAAGATGAGACACGGGGTAACTGACGTAACGCCTCCCCAGAAATTTTTGGCCTTATGTCAAAACTTGAAACCATTATTACTACTTAAGTGGTGAGCTAGCAGAGCTGCTAATGCATCTGAAAAACACTTTCACAATATTTTGTCGTCACATTTTATATTCTGGTTTTAGTTTCCGCTGACGTCAACTTCGCATTTTAGTATAAAAATGTGTAGATAAAAATAAATTAGCAATCAAGAACTTTGGTCTATAGCATCCACTTATATCCTCCGCTTACATATGCGCCCCGATTATTATTATTATTATTATTATATTATTATTATTATTATTATTATTATTATTATGATTGTTATTATTTTTGTTATTATCATTATTATGAATATTATTATTTTTATTATCATTATTATTATTGTTATTATGACATCGACTTAACTGAAGTCATACTAACCGCCAAATACACTCCCTTGTACAGGAGGTGATTGCAGCTTTGAAGCTCACGATACGGATTCCCGGCGACGCATTATGTCCTTGAGCAAGACACTTTATTTCACGTTGCTCCAATTTTCTCGGCCAGTAAAAATGAGCCGTGCTTGTAATCAAAAGGGCCAACTATATCCCATTCTGTATTACACTGAATCTTCCTGAGTACCACCTTAAGGCTACGCGTGACTGTGAAGCAGGCTGTTCGGTTGATCAAAGCTACTGCAACACTCCTCGTCGTAGCCCACGGAGGGCCACTCTATTCTATTTGCGACCATTCTAGTAGTACAGATAATCGCTAGCGAAGAGCATAAATGTGTTTGATATGGAGTTTAGCGTGATGCTCCTAATTACTTTAGCCGTTGTTCTTAATCACGTTAGTGCTGAATATTTTGTGTTGTGTATATATGAATAATTTGAGTTGAATTATTTTAATGCTTATTAAAGCTGTGGAGTTTAATGTAAATGATTAATGTATATTTATTACGCACTTGTAATACAAAGCGTGTGTTGTGTGCGATGATTATTCTATTTGGTACTGAATCAA